>NC_056730.1:1141489039-1141611539 GCF_019279795.1 Protopterus annectens
TAAAAAAATTTTTTTAATCAATACCCAAAAAAAAAGCAAGGCATAAACACAGGGTTAAGCCGTTTTTAAAAAAAGAAGAACCAGCAGAAAATGGCTGCCAGAAACACAAACAAAACTTCCAGCCTACACAACAGGCCTCTATCAAGATTATGCCACCTGAGCAGAACACAGAAACATCACTTTAAAAGCATAGAAAGAACACCCACAAAGAGAAAATCCAAGTCTCAGTATGAAAAAGCAGTTTACAATTTAGTAATTTAAATAAAAAAAACAATTATACTAATGCACACTATTACAGTTCCTAGCTGTAGAAACTAAATGAAAGTTTTAAACAGATCAAGGAGCAGACTAGAGAATGCTTTTAACAGACAAAAATGCACAGAAATGTTCAGATAGAGCAATCACAAACAGAAAATACAACTCTCAGTATGAAAAAGCAGTTTACAGTTAAGAAATGTTAAAACAGTTTAAAACAGTACATAAATGCAGTGAAACAATAAAAAAGCTTTATAACAGTGCAAAAATATAGTAGATCAACTGTATAGCAAAATTATAAGCATTTCAGAAGTGCAATTCCGTGAAATAAGTGTAAGAAATAACTTAGCCTGCTCTTGGAATCTTAAGGAATTTCCAGTTATGCAATGCAATCCAGAGCCTGACAATACAAGCAGAGCCTTTATAAGACACAGGGTTTATATAGCAGTAAGAATGGATGAGTTGGGAAGATCAGTTTACTCATCAGCCACTTCTATTACCCAATCACTCGTACTGCAGAAGGTCAGGAGGCCTTGTTACTCTCAATAATAAAGACAATCAGCAGAAAATGGCTGCCAGAAACACAAATAAAACATCCAGCCTACACAACAGGCCTCTATCAAGATTATGCCACGTGAGCAGAACACAGAAACCTCACTTAAAAAGCATAGAAAGAACACCCACAAAGAGAAAATCAAAGTCTCAGTATGAAAAAGCAGTTTACAGTTAAGTAATGTTAAAACAGTTTAAAACAGTACATAAATGCAGTGAAACAAAAAAAGCTTTATAACAGTGCAAACATATAGTAGATCAACTGAATAGCACAATTAAAAGAATTTCAGAAGTGCAATTCAGTGAAATAAGTGTAAGAAATAACTTAGTCTGCTCTTGGAATCTTAAGGAATTTCCACTTATGCAATGCAATACAGAGCCTGACAATACAAGCAGAGCCTTTATAAGACACAGGGTTTTTATAGGAGAAAGAATGGAAGAGTTGGGAGGATCAGATTACTCCTCAGTCCCTGCTATTACAAAATCACTCGTACTACAGAAGGTCAGGAGGCCTTGTTACTCTCAATAATGAAGACAATCAGCAGAAAATGGCTGCCAGAAACAAAAACAAAACTTCCAGCCTACACAGCATGCCTCTATCAAGATTATGCCACCTGAGCAGAACACAGAAACTTCACTTTAAAAGCATAGAAAGAACACCCACAAAGCGAAAATCCAAGTCTCAGTATGAAAAAGCAGTTTACAATTTAGTAATTTAAGTAAAAAAAACAAGTATTGTAATGCACACTATTACAGTTCCTAGCTGTAGCCACTAAACTAAAGTTTTAAACAGATCAAGGAGTAGACTAGAGAATGCTTTTAACAGACAAAAATGCACAGAAAATTTCGGATAGAGCAATAACAAACAGAAAATACAACTCTCAGTATGAAAAAGCAGTTTACAGTTAAGTAATGTTAAAACAGTTTAAAACAGTACATAAATGCAGTGAAACAAAAAAAGCTTTATAACAGTGCAAACATATAGTAGATCAACTGAATAGCACAATTAAAAGAATTTCAGAAGTGCAATTCAGTGAAATAAGTGTAAGAAATAACTTAGTCTGCTCTTGGAATCTTAAGGAATTTCCACTTATGCAATGCAATACAGAGCCTGACAATACAAGCAGAGCCTTTATAAGACACAGGGTTTATATAGCAGTAAGAATGGAAGAGTTGGGAAGATCAGATTACTCTTCAGCCCCTGCTATTACCCAATCACACGTACTACAGAAGGTCAGGAGGCTTTGTTACTCTCAATAATAGAGACAATCAGCAGAAAATGGCTGCCAGAAACACAAAAAAACTTCCAGCCTACACAACAGGCCTCTATCAAGATTATGCCACCTGAGCAGAACACAGAATCCTCACTTTAAAAGCATAGAAAGAACACCCACAAAGAGAAAATCAAAGTCTCAGTATGAAAAAGCAGTTTACAATTTAGTAATTTAATTAAAAAAAAACAATTATAGTAATGCGCACTATTACCGTTCCTAGCTGTAGCCACTAAATAAAAGTTTTAAACAAATCAAGGAGCAGACAAGAGAATGCTTTCAACAAACAAAAATGCACGGAAACGTTCAGACAGAGCAATCACAAACAGAAAATACAACTCTCAGTATGAAAAAGCAGTTTACTGTTAAGTAATGTTAAAACAGTTTAAAACAGTACATAAATGCAGTGAAACAAAAAAGCTTTATAACAGTGCAAAAATATAGTAGATCAACTGTATAGCACAATTATAAGAATTTCACAAGTGCAATTCAGTGAAATAAGTGTAAGAAATTTACTTAGCCTGCTCTTGGAATCTTAAGGAATTTCCACTTATGCAATGCAATCCAGAGCCTGACAATACAAGCAGAGTCTTTATAAGACACAGGGTTTATATAGCAGTAAGAATGGAAGAGTTGGGAAGATCAGATTACTCATCAGCCCCTGCTATTACCCAATCACTCGTACTACAGAAGGTCAGGAGGCCTTGTTACTCTCAATAATAAAGACACTCAGCAGAAAATGGCTGCCAGAAACACAAATAAACTTCCAGCCTACACAACAGGCCTCTATCAAAATTATGCCACCTGAGCGGAACACAGAAACCTCACTTTAAAAGCATAGAAAGAACACCCACAAAGAGAACATCCAAGTCTCAGTATGAAAAAGCGGTTTACAATTTAGTAATTTAAATAAAAAAAAAACAATTATACTAAAGCACACTATTACAGTTCCTAGCTGTAGCCACTAAATGAAAGTTTTAAACAGATCAAGGAGCAGACTAGGGAATGCTTTTAAGAGACAAAAATGCACAGAAATATTCGGATAGAGCAATCACAAACAGAAAATACAACTATCAGTATGAAAAAGCAGTTTACAGTTAAGTAATGTTAAAACAGTTTAAAACAGTACATAAATGCAGTGAAACAATAAAAAAAGCTTTGTAACAGTGCAAAAATATAGTAGATCAACTGTATAACAGAATTATAAGCGGTTCAGAAGTCCAATTCAATGAAATAAGTGTAAGAAATAACTAAGCCTTCTCTTGGAATCTTAAGGAATTTCCAGTTATGCAATGCAATCCACAGCCTGACAATACAAGCAGAGCCTTTTTAAGACACAGGGTTTATATAGCAGTAAGAATGGAAGAGTTGGGAAGATCAGATTACTCCTCAGCCCCTGCTATTGTCCAATCACTCATACTACAGAAGTTAAAGAGGACTTGTTACTCTCAATAATGAATACAATCAGCAGAAAATGGCTGCCATAAACACAAACAAAACTTCCAGCTTACACAACAGGCCTCTATCAAGATTATGCCACCTGAGCAGAACACAGAAACATCACTTTAAAAGCATAGAAAGAACACCCACAAAGAGAAAATCCAAGTCTCAGTATGAAAAGCAGTTTACAATTTAGTAATTTAAATAAAAAAAACAATTATAGTAATGCACACTATTACAGTTCCTAGTTGTAGCCACTAAATGAAAGTTTTAAACAGATTAAGGAAAAGACTAGAGAATGCTTTTAACAGACAAAAATGCACAGAAAAGTTTGGATAGAGCAATCACAAACAGAAAATACAACTCTCAGTATGAAAAAGCAGTTTACACTTAAGTAATGTTAAAACAGTTTAAAACAGTACATAAATGCAGTGAAACAACAAAAAAAGCTTTATAACAGTGCAGAAATATAGTAGATCAACTGTATAGCATAATTATAAGTGTTTATGAAGTGCAATTCAGTGAAATAAGTGTAAGAAATAACTTAGCCTGCTCTTGGAATCTTAAGGAATTTCCACTTATGCAATGCAATCCAGAGCGTGACAATACAAGGAGAGCCTTTATAAGACACAGGGTTTATATAGCAATAAGAATGGAAGAGTTGGGAGGATCAGATTACTCCTCAGTCCCTGCTATTACAAAATCACTCGTACTACAGAAGGTCAGGAGACCTTGTTACTCTCAATAATGAAGACAATCAGCAGAAAATGGCTGCCAGAAACACAAACAAAACTTCCAGCCTACACAGCAGGCCTCTATGAAGATTATGCCACCTTAGCAGAACACAGAAACCTCACTTTAAAAGCATAGAAAGAACTCCCACAAAGAGAAAATCCAAGTCTAGTATGAAAAATCAGTTAACAATTTAGTAATTTAAATAAAAAAAACAATTATAGTAATGCACACTATTACAGTTCCTAGCTGTAGCCACTAAACGAAAGTTTTAAACAGATCAAGGAGCAGACTAGAGAATGCTTTTAACAGACAAAAATGCACAGAAAAGTTTGGATAGAGCAATCACAAACAGAAAATACAACTCTCAGTATGAAAAAGCAGTTTAAAGTTAAGTAATGTTAAAACAGTTTAAAACAGTACATAAATGCAGTGAAACAATAAAAAAAGCTTTATTACAGTGCATAAATATAGTAGATCAACTATAAAGCAAAATTATAAGCATTTCAGAAGTTCAATTCCATGAAATAAGTGTAAGAAATAACGTATCTGCTCTTGGAATCTTAAGGAATTTCCAGTTATGCACTGCAATCCAGAGCCTGACAATACAAGCAGAGCCTTTATAAGACACAGGGTTTATATAGCAGTAAGAATGGAAGAGTTGGGAAGATCAGATTACTCCTCAGCCCCTGCTATTACCCAATCACTCGTACTACAGAAGGTCAGGAGGCCTTGTTACTCTCAATAATGAAGACAATCAGCAGAAAATGGCTGCCAGAAAAACAAACAAAACTTCCAGCCTACACAACAGGCCTCTATCAAGATTATGCCACCTGAGCAGAACACAGAAACCTCACTTCAAAAGCATAGAAAGAACACCCACAAAGAGAAAATCCAAGTCTCACTATGAAAAAGCAGTTTACAATTTAGAAGTTTAAATAAATAAAACAATTATAGTAATGCACACTATTACAGTTCCTAGCTCGAGCCACTAAACAAAAGTTTTAAACAGATCAAGGAGCAGACTAGAGAATGCTTTTAACAGATAAAAATGCACAGAAAATTTTGGATAGAGCAATCACAAACAGGAAATACAACTCTCAGTATGAAAAAGCAGTTTACAGTTAAGTAATGTTAAAACAGTGTAAAACAGTACATAAAAGCAGTGAAACAATAAAAAAAGCTTTGTAACAGTGCAAAAATATAGTAGATCAACTGTATAGCAGAATTATAAGCATTTCAGAAGTCCAATTCAGTGAAATAAGTGTAAAAAATAACTAAGCCTGCTCTTGGAATCTTATTGAATTTCCACTTATGCAATGCAATCCAGAGCCTGACAATACAAGCAGAGCCTTTATAAGACACAGAGTTTATATAGCAGTAAGAATGGAAGAGTTGGGAAGATCAGATTACTCCTTAGCCCCTACTATTGCCCAATCACTCGTACTACAGAAGGTAAAGAGGACTTGTTACTCTCAATAATGAAGACAATCAGCAGAAAATGACTGCCATAAACACAAACAAAACTTGCAGCTTACACAACAGGCCTCTATCAAGATTATGCCACCTGAGCAGAACACAGAAACCTCACTTTAAAAGCATAGAAAGAACACCCACAAAGAGAAAATCAAAGTCTCAGTATGAAAAAGCAGTTTACAATTTAGTAATTTAAATAAAAAAAACAATTATAGTAATGCACACTATTACAGTTCCTAGCTGTAGCCACTAAATGAAAGTTTTAAACAGATCAAGGAGCAGACTAGAAAATGCTTTTAACAGACATAAATGCACAGAAAAGTTCGGATAGTGCAATCACAAACAGAAAATACAACTCTCAGTATGAAAAAGCAGTTTACAGTTAAGTAATGTTAAAACAGTTTAAAACAGTGTATAAAAGCAGTGAAACAATAAAAAAGCTTTATAACAGTGCACAAATATAGTAGATCAACTGTATAGCACAATTATAAGCATTTCACAAGTGCAATTCAGTGAAATAAGTGTAAGAAATAACTTAGCCTGCTCTTGGAATCTTAAGGAATTTCCACTTATGCAATGCAATCCAGAGCCTGAAAATATAAGCAGAGCCTTTATAAGACAAAGGGTTTATATAGTAGTAAGAATGGAAGAGTTGGGAAGATCAGATTACTCCTCAGCCCCTGCTATTAAACAATCCCTCGTACTACAGAAGGTCAGGAGGCCTTGTTACTCTCAATAATAAAGACAATCAGCAGAATATGGCTGCCAGAAACACAAACAAAACTTCCAGCCTACACAACAGGCCTCTATCAAGACTATGCCACCTGAGCAGAACACAGAGCCCTCACTTTAAAAGCATAGAAAGAACACCCACAAAGAGAAAATCCAAGTCTCATTATGAAAAAGCAGTTTACAATTTAGTAATTTAAATAAAAAAAAACAATTATAGTAATGCACACTATTACTGTTCCTAGCTGTAGCCATAAAATGAAAGTTCTAAACAGATCAAGGAGCAGACTAGAGAATGCTTTTTACAGACAAAAATGCACAGAAAAGTTCAGATAGTGCAATCACAAACAGAAAATACAACTCTCAGTATGAAAAAGCAGTTTACAGTTAAGTAATGTTAAAACAGTTTAAAACAGTATATAAATGCAGCGAAACAATAAAAAAGCCTTATAACAGTGCAAAAATATAGTAGATCAACTGTATAGCACAATTATAAGCATTTCAGAAGTGCAATTCAGTGAAATAAATGTAAGAAATAACTTAGCCTGCTCTTTGAATCTTAAGGAATTTCCAGTTATGCAATGCAATCCAGAGCTTGACAATATAAGCAGAGCCTTTATAAGACACAGGGGTGTAGTAGTAAGAATGGAATAGTTGGGAAGATCAGATTACTCCTCAGCCCCTGCTATTACCCAATCACTTGTACTACAGAAGGTCAGGAGACCTTGTTACTCTAAATAATTAAGACAATCAGCAGAAAATGTCTGCCATAAACACAAACAAAACTTCCAGCCTACACAGCAGGCCTCTATCAAGATTATGCCACCTGAGCAGAACACATAAACATCACTTTAAAAACATAGAAAGAACACCCACAAAGAGAAAATCCAAGTCTCAGTATGAAAAAGCAGTTTACAATTTAGTAATTTAAATAAAAAAAAGCAATTATAGTAATGCACACTATTACAGTTCCTAGCTGTAGCCACTAAATGAAAATTATAAACAGATCAAGGAGCAGACTAGAGAATGCTTTTAACAGACAAAAATGCACAGAAAAGTTTGGATAGAGCAATCACAAACAGAAAATACAACTCTCAGTATGAAAAAGCAGTTTACAGTTAAGTAATATTAAAACAGTTTAAAACAGTACATAAATGCAGTGAGACAATAAAAAAAAGCTTTATAACAGTGCAAAAATATAGTAGATCAACTGTATAGCACAATTATAATCATTTCAGAAGTGCAATTCAGTGAAATAAGTGTAAGAAATAACTTGCTCTTGGAATCTTAAGGAATTTCCACTTATGCAATGCAATCCAGAGCCTGACAATACAAGCAAACACCTTAGCCAGACCAAGGTATGTGGTGCACTGTTTTCCCCACATCCATTGCCTTGATGATCTTCTCAAAGAAGTCCACTATATTTATTAGGCATGACCTTCCACTGAAAAAGCCAAACCGGGTCAGGTCCAGTTTCTGAAGGTTGTGTATATTGTTGTTGATCATTTCTATGATAGTTCATTCCATGGCGTTGTATATTAGACTAGTCAGACTAATGGGTCTGTTGTTTCCAGGGTCAATTAATGGTCCACCCTTGTGAAGTGGGATAACCATTGCAGTCCTCCATTCTTGTGGTATAAAACCTGTTCTGGAGCTATAGTTGAAAAGTGACTCAGTTGGTCCTAATAAGCCATGTTTCAAGCTGTTCAGGAGGAATCCTGAGATATTGCTGGCCCACTGAGGCTTTGTTTTTGGTTTTAGCAAGCACTGCCAGGACCTGCTCCTTCTAATAGCTGGGAGGGTTTATGCTGGTATGCATTTCATAGGGTAGGCAGGGAGGGAGTAGGGGTATAAATTTTGAACTGAATTTGTCCACCAGCATTTTTGCTATGTCACTCTACTCAGTGAAGGTGGTACCATTGACCACCAGTTAGGGACACTGATGTGTGCTGCCTTTGAGGTTTCAAACATGGAATATGAAGGCCTTGTGGTTGTCTTTAGCCCTGACAGGCTATCTGGACCATGTAACTGGCCTTGTTGTATGTAATTAGCCCTTTGTTTCCTCTTTAGTTTAATTTGAGAGCTCTTGTCATTATGGGAGTTGCTCTAAGCCATGATTTTTTTTCTTTTGTTATATACCCTAATAAAGTTAGGATTCCACCAGTGTGGTTTATTTTTAGAGTTTGTTTAGGGCTTACCTCAAGTAGGTACAGAAGCCTCTATACAGTTATTTACATGGTTGTACAGGGTCTCAGTGAACACTTCCGCATAGGTTGATGTGAACTCGGGGTTAGGAGGGATACTGAATTTTGACAAACTATCAAATAATAGGATGTAGTTTGCTTTACAATAGTTCTCAACTGTTACAGGGTTTGCTTGATTTTTATTTCAAAAGAGACAGATTTGTGGTCTGACCTCACCAGTGAGGATGTGGCACTGGGTGGTATGCAACACTCTTTTAAATCATTGATTACCAGGTCCACTATATTGGAACCTCTGGTGGGTGTGCAGATTATTTGGTCAAAGGTATTTGTTTTAATAAAGTCCAGGAATATTTGTGCCTGTGACATTGAGGCAGTGTATGTTTCCCAGTCTATAGATGGGTAGTTAAAGTCTCCTACGAATAGGGAATTTGGTTTAATGGTGAATGTCTGTAGTAGGTCTGAAGGGAATGAGAAATGTGATCCATGGTTGATATAATTTTCTTTTTTTTTAGTTTTACTTACTTTGTTAAGGTAAGTGCAGTTTTTGTATTATTATTATTATTATTTTAATTTTTGAAGGTAAACTAAGATATTTTGGGGTGAACATGTTTTGCTTGTGAATTGTGGGAAGTTTAATTTTTCAGTGGTTAGAAAACTTTTCATAGACCTGATGATGTGGCCAGAATTGTGATGAGACACTAAACAGGTGGATAAACTTTGATGACATTCTAAGGATACAGATAAAAAATACAACACGCCTCTAAAATGTCCAGAATTTCACAGAATGTCCAGATTTTTGCTCATATTTTTGGTCTGGTCCTCATAAAGTTTATGGTTTTCTGGAAAATTATTGAGGGTTGAAGTTACTAAATAATAGACATTTCAGTTTCAGACTTAATATCCCTCAGAAAATGCATGTTAATGTAAAACCTGTTATTCCAGCAACTTTCTAAGAGAAATATGTAAACATTGGCACTGACTTTGCCTTAGTTCACTACATTAGTTTTAGATTAGTCCAAAATTCTTGTGCTAAGAGCTTAAGAGGTATATTACACATTTTACCAGATATTGCTTTTATTAAACCATTTATCTAGAGTCTACTCTTAGGAAGACAGAGAACTAGCTAGCTAGGTAAATGGATATAGATACAGATATAGATATAGATATAGATATAGATATAGATATAGATATAGATATAGATATAGATATAGATGGCTAGACATAGATATATGCATAACTATATATATTCACACGTACAGATGTGAATGTGTGTGTGTGTGTGTGTGTGTGTGTGTGTGTGTGTGTGTGTGTGTGTGTGTGTGTGTGTGTGTTTGTGCGCGCATGTATTTGTGCTTGCTCATGTATGTGTGCGCACATGTAAGTTGAAGAAACAAGAATTGCTAGCTTCTATAACCACAGCTTTTAGGAAATTCTTTAATTGTGTTAT
Organism: Protopterus annectens; assembly: GCF_019279795.1. Lineage (NCBI taxonomy): Eukaryota > Metazoa > Chordata > Ceratodontiformes > Protopteridae > Protopterus > Protopterus annectens. Next base: position 1,141,499,146 of record NC_056730.1, read on the forward strand.
TTGTAAACATGGATCCAACATTTCAGAATTTTAAAGTTTTGTAAATAGCAAAGCTGTGAAAATTAATAAACTGCTTATCTGTGAGACTATATCTGTAGCCTATGTTTTGGTCTACTTTTTTAACATATATGATGAAAGTATGACCAGCATGCTCCATATGCATGCCCAACAAATTAGACAGACCCGTAAGTAATCATTTTGCTTATTGTCATGATAATAATCTGGTCTAAAATTTGAAGGTGTAAAAGCTCCATTTAGGAGAAATAGTTTAAGTTATTTAGAACAAAATATGGATGTTAGTGCAGAGGACTGAAGCAATGAGCTGTTTTTTTGTGCTTAGGTTACAGTGTTTGATTCCTTCCACCTCTGTTTGCCTACTCTGTGACTCTGAGCAAATCAGTTAACCAGACAGTGCTTCGGTGTCACTTCTGAAAAGTTACATTTGTGTCTAGTGGGCTTACCTGATCAACAAAAATAAAATAAACAGAGAAAAATATTGGATTCCCTACCTACAGAAGTAATAACCATTAAGGTCTGAATGAGATATTTAATTTAAAATCATTCTTATAGCATTAAATGGGTTGTCATGGTATGTTAATTAGGTAATTGGATAGCTGTACTAGATGTTTTCTTTATGTGTTAGTTATATATTTGAAGTATTTCATAGGATCATAGGAAGTTACTCGGCATTGTGGTATTATATGAGGAAGTCAGGAGTGTCAGAGAAGTATGTAAGAGTCTTACAGGATATGTACAAGGGTAGCGTGACAGCGGTAAGGTCTGCGGTGGGAGTGACGGATGCGTTTAAGGTGGAGGTCGGGTTACATCAAGGATCAGTTCTGAGCCCTTTCTTATTTGCAATGGTGATGGACAGGTTGACAGACAAGATCAGACAGGAGTCCCCATGGACTATGATGTTTGCAGATGACATTGTGATCTGTAGTGAGAGTAGGGAACAGGTGGAGGAGACCCTGAAGAGATGGAGATATGCTCTAGAGAGAAGAGGAATGAAGGTCAGCAGGACTAAGACAGAATATATGTGTGTGAATGAGAGGGAGGATAGAAGAATGGTGAGGATGCAAGGAGTAGAGGTGGTGAAGGTGGATGAGTTTAAATACTTGGAGTCAATAGTTCAGAGTAATGGTGAGTGTGGAAGAGAGGTGAAGAAGAGAGTACAGGCAGGATGGAGTGGGTGGAGAAGAGTGTCAGGAGTGATTTGTGACAGATGAGTACCTGTAAGAGTGAAAGGGAAGGTCTACAAGAGGGTAGTGAGACCAGCTATGTTATATGGGTTGGAGACAGTGGCACTGACAAAAAGGCAGGAGTTTGGGCTGGATGTGGCAGAGTTAAAGATGTTAAGATTTGCACTGGGAGTGACGAGGGCGGACAGGATTAGGAATAAGTATATTAGAATGTCAGCCCAGGTTGGAAGGTTTGGAGACAAAGCCAGAGAGGCAAGATTACATTGGTTTGGACATGTGCTGAGGAGGGATGCTGAGTATATTGAGAAAAAGATGCTAAGGATGAAGCTACCAGGTAACAGGAAATGAAGAAGGCCTAAGATAAGGTTTATGGATGTGGTGAGAGAGGACATGCAGCTGGTTGGTGTGACAGAGCAAGATGCAGAGGACAGGAAGAAATGGAAACAGGTGATCCGCTATAGCAACCCCTAATGGGAACAGCCGAAATAAGATGATGATAAGAAGTTACTCAGCTATTGGCCCTGAGGCCCTTACAAGCCTAGCCAAGAATTTAGGCAATGTTCCAACAAGTCAGCACCCTATGCTATTGTCCAGCAGGGACACAGGTAGAATTCCAGGGGTGTATTTTCTGTTCCCCATTCAGTTATCCAGGTTGCACTTAAAAAGGTTTAATGAGGTATTCTGCTATACATGGAGAGGAAGTCTATTCTACAAAAGTGGGAGTCCCTGGGACACAAATCTGTCCCACCAACAAGTCACATTGATGTCACAGACCAGGTTGAGGTCAAGTGTGGGTTACTCGAGTGGAGCTTGACTTGCAGATATGCAGCAGTCCCATCAGATTGCTTTGTATGCCAGACAGATGTCACCACTAAGGAGTCTGCAGGAGATTGAGTAGAGGGACAAGACTTTTAGCCTATCTGTGTAGGGTAGATGTTTGAGGCCCTGGATTCTCTGGGTGAGTAACCTCTGTGGTCTCTCCAGATGCTGCATGTGCTTTATGAGAGAACATGCCAAAAGGGTGTTGTTCTCAATAACGGGTCTTATAAGGGAGGAATGCAAGGATGTTATGACCACCTTGTCCCTGGATGAGGTACCCTTACTAATGAGGTGGGCCATGTAGAAAGCTTTCCGTACAATGGAGGTAATATGGTGGTCAAAAGTCAGTTTGCTATCAACCTGGGTGCCCAAGTCCCTCACGACTGATTGTGTGCTTAGTACCTAATTATCAATGCAGTAATTTGTGGGAACATCACTCTCCCCAAAAGGGGTGATGATGCATTTTTTGGCATTCAGTTTGAGGCCATGTTTCTGGCACCAGTCGTTTGTTTGGGTGAGACCCTCTTGGAGGATATCCACATCACTAGGGGAATTGATGACTGCACCCAGCTTGCAGTCATCTGCAAACCTGATAAGCCATAGCCCACTAGATTTGGCCTGCACCTCCAAGAAGTATATCCCAAACAGTAGAGGGCCCAAGACCAATCCCTGGGGTACACAGTTTGTTACGGGTCTACTACTTGAGGTGGCTTCCACTATTTTGACAAGGTGGGTTCTATTAGTGAGCCAGTTTGCTACCCATCTGGTAACATATAGATTGATGCCTAGTTGGGTTGTGTCTTTAAATGATGGAATCTTCCTACTATATATTCATATGGCCAATTGTATGTTTGCTTTCATAATGAATTCAATAATTTTGGCTTAGATTATTTTAACTTGGGCAAATATTGGAAATTTAAATCTTGAAGAGTCTGTGTATTAGAAATGCTACGGTACTTTATATTGCTGTTGCCAGTTGTATTATCATTGTTATCAAGTTTAATAAATCTAAGAAATTCACTGGTGCCTAATTTTGTGGAATTTCTTCTGTGGGTGGCTGTTTATTATGATTACTGTTATATCATCAGATATCTAATTTATAACAACAGATTGTTTCCTCGAAGAACTGCTGATCCATAACCACTAATCAACAGCAATCAAATAATTTCTCTTAATTTCTTAGCAATTGACATGTGTGTGCAAGCAACACACTACTTTGCCAGCAGATGATAATGTTTCTCATAGAGAATGCTGCTAAATATGAATGCATCCTGCTACTGTAATGGCATAGGAAGATAAAGCTCTGACTGCAGCTCAAAAGAACCAAATTTGGTTAGCAACTTGGTGGAGACAGCATGGGGAAGAGAGGAGTGAAGAGGCATAACATGTTCACATCTATTTGAAGAGGAGGGCAGGAAGACACATGCTTAGGGTGTTCTTGATATGTTTTTCTGGTGAAGGTCAGGGAAGTATCAATAATCCTACCTGAAGATGAGCATCGCTCATAAATACATAATTTGCAAAAACAGTGATGTCTCTCACTAGATCCTACTGCACAGCCCACCTCCCACCAAGAACACAAATGAGGTTAGAAATTACAAACCTCCCTTCCCAAGCTTATACAGAGCCATCCACACTGTGGCAAGTGAGTTAACTGCTCCTTTTCTGAAATCTCCAACACTGTAGTTTAGCCCCTGAACTCAACCCAAGGAGGACACCAGCCAGCATGAGAGAAAGCCAGGACTTGTCCCCCATGATGCAATTTACAAGGTCTGCTGCTGTCCTGGGAATGGGTCTTAACTGGCAAGGGAAAGATCTGTGACTAGCCTCCTTGCTGTAGGATAGTAGGGAAGGACGAAGATATGGGTTGTAGAGGGTCTCCCTGAAAAGAAGCTGCTAAGCTAGTGTGATTAACCTGATCAACAAAGCCTAAATAATTGTGCTCTGCATTCTGTGCTCAAAGGCTGACATAATATGGCAAATTTTGCACTCTGGTAGCACAAATGATCAGTAGAGGTATTCTCTGTTGTCTCTTCTCATAGTATTTGTATAATTTTGGTACATGTCTGATGCTCCTAAAAAGTGACTATTTTTTCTGTCACTAATGGACCTTTCAGGGCACAGACATCATTAAGGCTGAATGGGAAGACAATATAAAAGTTTATAGTATGAATATCTTATTTTACAAGTGATAATATAGTTTTGCAAGTGCCCTTTCCATAATCAAATGTTTTATTAAACAGTGGAGTAATACATTATTTAGTGGTTTGGTGGCACAATTAGGGAACACAAAAGGGGTAATCTTAAAGAACCTTTCTTCAAGACTATAATAGAGTGATAGAAGTTATACTGCACTGACATGTTTCTTTGCTTTAATTAGATACTGTTACAGCATGAGTAAATAAACATGAAATTGTTTAACACATTTTAGTGTTCTTACAGCTGTTGCTGAGTGCAGAGAATGGTATTGGGTTATGACAGTGCTTGCAGATGATGCTGAAAAAAATATGTGTTCTTGGCTGCAATGTAAATGGAAATAAAGCTGTTAATTCATGAGCCAATGGTAAGTTTACTGACTAGGTTTCAGATATGGCTACCAAGTCAATGTCATGACTGCATCTCTAAAATATTAGATGCAGTGTTACATGTAGACAAATAGATAGATTGCTATACTATGCAAATATAGTTTATAATCATGATTATCTCATAATTTGTCATGTAGTAAAGTAATGTTTTTTCTCCTCCATTTTACACATACTATAACCTGTACAAAAACATTTTAGAAGAGAATTGATAAAGCAATGTAAAAAGAGAGGACAAAATCTGAAGCTATACTGTGTTTTGCCTTTCAGTAATGTGAAGAAGATTTTGTGACAGATAAAGTAAGTGTTTTATAAAATCATCTCCATGAGGGCGTTTTAAGGTTAGAAATCTATGACATGAGCTATTGCAGTTACAACTGCTCATGTACAAATCAATATGTCAACATCTAATCAGTTATTAGAGTGAAATGAAAGCACTCCCAGCATTACCTGGAGAAAAGTTTAAAGTGGTTTATCTTTATGTTCTTAGCTTTTCTCATTTATTTAGGTTTCATTAAGGGCTTACAAAAATCTCTGACCTTTAAATGTAATATTTGACTTAGCCATGGATCTCTCTTACAAAGGTCCTACTGATCCTTTACAGCAGATGGAATTAAACTTAAGGATTGTCAACATCAACATATAGTGTATCTTCTTCTTCTTCTTTGGCTTTTCCTGGTTAGCGGTCGCCACAGTGGATCACCGTCTGCTCATGATTGGCAGTGGAGTTTTTATGGTGTCAAGTTGCCATCCCAGAACCCAACCTTCCACAGAAGGCACACACATGCACACACTCATGCCTAGAGACAATTTAGTGTGTCCAATCCACCTACAGCATGTCTTTGGGATGTGGGAGGAAACCAGAGCACCCGGAGGAAACCCACATGACCACAGGGAGGACATGCACACTTCACACAGAAGGCACTCCAGCCGAGGATCAAACCAGAGAACCTCTTGCTGTGAGGCGTCAACGCTAACCGCTGCACCAACATATAGTGTATGCAAAACAAAATTACACTTTTTGTGGCAAATACAGAACTACAATGTGACATACTGGGACACATATTCTGGCTATAAAGCAATGTGTCCTGGTTGGTGCCCTCATGGAAGTGGCAGCGGATTGTTTAAAGATTATTTTCAAGCCATAAATCATTAGTCATGACTGAAGTACCACCTGGGTGGCTAATTCTGTTTTGCTTAGAGTGACTGTGATCGCATTGATAAAGGGAGGTTTCAGCAGTAAATATATGTTCTTTTTAGAAAATCTGTTTAAAATGATAATATTGTTGTACTTTTGTCTCTTACAGAGTAGGGAGTTACTTAACAAAGATAGTTTTTAATGCAGCTAATCCTAATTATGATAAAGGGAAATAGGGGTAGTAGGGACTAAGGGACAAGGTCTGAGGAGGGCAGTTTTTGTTGAAAGGATAAGGTCTGAGGGGGACAATTTTGATTAGGCCATCAGATAGTTGCTGTGCCCTGTTGCTGCCTCTACTGCTGCTGTGCAGTTGACCTCATCACTCTAAACCTGACATACTTGCAATTTCTGAAAAACAAATATATCCCTATACTAAGGATTCTGAAATCCCCCCACCTAATTGTAACATGGTTATAAATAATAAATCCCAGAAGGAGGCTGGTGGCTAGGCTTTTCCTGATACTTTGACTTGTATTTTGCCATCTTATCAACTCCCAAGTACTATCCAAAGGGACTCAATATCAGTAAAAGTTAATGTGAAAAACACTACTTCCTGTGCCTGTGTTCCACTAGACTCTGCAGAAAAGGTAATTGATTATATATTTCTCTGTCTAACCTCCAATATCAGGTAAATGTAATATTAAATGGAAACTTGTACTTGCTGCGTGTGTGTGTGTCTGTGTGTGTGTGTGTGTGTGTGTGTGTGTGTGTGTGTGTGTGTGTGTGTGTGTGTGTGTGTGTGTGTGTGTCCAGCCTTACAACTAGCTATTATACTGAACACATCTAAAACTAAAGTCAAGTTCTTTATCTTTAAGTTTCACAATGTCTTTCCTGAATGCTTTTTTTGTAATAGATTCGAGTAATAATTCTAATATAAAAGTCATTGCATCTATAAAATTCTTGTCAATCATAATTGCCCACAGTCTTAAGTTTGAACTTTAAAGCAAAGCGGCTACTGTAATTAACCACACACAGCACTGCAAGAACTTTAAAGCAAAGCGGCTACTGTAATTAACCACAAATTTGCACTGCAAGAGTGTAAGACCCAATTTGTTGACATTTATGATATTGAACATGTCTAATCAAAATTAGATCATAGGATCATAGGATCATAGGACATTACTAGGGTATCAACCCAGAGGTCATTTCAAGCCTTACTTAGAATTATCAACCCAGAGGTCATTTCAAAGCCAGCCTACTAGGGATCAAACCAGCTTAGAGGTCATTTCAGCCCCTTTATCCCAATCTAATACCACTGAAACTCTAGTCAATACCCAAGACTGTATTTATAAATGACTGCCCATGTCCTGGAGGGTTGTGGGTGCTATCCCTGGTAAGAATTTACAGTGCTCCATCCACTCGTCCAAGTTCCTTTTGAACAGTGCCATAGAGGTGCTCTACTTCACATAAATTGGCAGCCTATTCCTAAGATGCGGCAGTCGCTGGGAGACAAATCTGTCCTGCCAGCACGTCCTAGTCAAGTCACAGGCCATATTTAGGTTCCTGGAAGGTAATCAGAACTGTTTTGATTACAGATCTGTCCTGCCAGCACGTCCTAGTCAAGTCACAGGCCATATTTAGGTTCCTGAAATAGGTAACTGTAGTCTTGTTTGATTTACAGATGTGCAGAAAATTCATTAGGTTTGGGTTGGAGATTGCTCTGTAAGCCAGGTTTAAGTCTTCCCTAAGAAGTCTATATGACACTGAGTATAGTGACAGGAACTTTACTTGGTCTGTGTAAGGCATGTGCTGCGTCCCTTGTTCTTCTTAGTTAGAAACCTCTGCGGTCTTGCCAGTTGCTTTTGTACAGTACATGCTGAAAGGGGCATTATACTCAATTATGGGCTTGATTAGTGATGAGTATAGAGGGGTTATAACCTCTTTTGCTTTAGAGGAATGTGTCTTTTTAAACTAAGTGTGTGCGAAAGCCTTAGCTTACTACACTACACAGTACACATGGTGTAAGTTTAGATTGTTGGTTTACTTGCAATCCCAGATCTCTTACCACTTCAATGGTACATAGGGTATTGTTAATTTGAAACCTCTACTTGTTGGTCTTGCCAGTTGCTTTTTGTACAGTACATGCTGAAAGGGGCATTATACTCAATTATGGAAGCTTGATTAGTAGTGAGAAGAGACATTGTTTTTACTAAAGGGAATGAAGATGCATTTATGTATTCAGTATGAGATCAGATTATTAAGACACCAGTCATTGTGTGTAAGACCTCCTCTAGTATACTGGAGTATCGCTTTGGGGGATTCATTACTGTTCCCAAAGGGAATGAAAGATGCATTTCTATGCATTCAGTATGAACTGTGTGATTAAGACAGTCATTGGTCCTCTGTGTAACCCTCTCTAAAAATACTACTGACATCATTTGGGGATTCAAATTGCACCCCAGTTTTGCAGTTGTCTGCAAACTTGGTCAATGTCTTATAGTTGTGTGGCCTGAACTCTGAAGAAGTATACCAAACAGTAGGGAGCTCAGCACCGAACCTTGTGGTACCCCACTGGTGACAGGTCCACTGGTTGATGTGGAGTCGCCCACTTTGATAGCATGTGGCCATATTGTGAGCCAGTTGGCAACCCACCTTAAAACAAAGGGGGTTACCTTCAGTTTGCTAAGTTTATCAGTAATGCCTGAGTGTGGGATTGTGTCAAAGGCCTTTGCCAAGTCGAGGCATGCTGTGTGCACAGATTTGCCTCTCACATGACCCCCTGTCACATTTTCAGAAAAGAAATCCACTTAGTAACAGGCAGGCAGGATCCTTTGAATGGAAAGCCGATTGGGTGGGTCAGGGGTATATGTATGTCTTGTCTGATGATTTGAGAGAGGTCCATGATGGCATAACACCATAGAATAATCTCTACAATGGGCGTTGCAGGGAACAAGTAGCTGTCTCACAGAATTCTTTAGCAAAATGTGAATGAGACAAATTATGCCATCCCATCCACTCTCAAAGAATTCTAGCAGTTAACAAAATATGAATCAGACAAATTATGTCAGCCAGTCCAAAGTCCCACAGAATTCTAGCAGTCAACAAAATGTGAATAAGAGAAATTATGCCAGCTAATCCCAACTCAACCAATAATTTAGAACATTAAACATGCCCAGCTGCTTTATATCTATAGGTATGTATCTATATCTATATCTACACACACACACACACACACACAATTACTTATTTTTCTCAAAAGACCAAAACATTGGTGTTACAAACATTGACCACAAAACAGTGACAATGTAAATGTTGACACACTACTACTTATACACTGAATGTTGACACACTACTACTTATACACTGAGAAACAACACTGGTAGTTGTTTAAAAATTTAAAAATAACAATAACAAAAATTGAGGGGGGACTCCTAATTATGTACACTAACTCCAGGATAATGCAAAATCAAGAAAAGGGCATATTCTTCAACTCCCAAAAATTGTGTGGTCTTGCACACCTGTTGGCTATCTGTTTAGTTGATGAAATGCAGTTGACTAAACAGATGTTGAATAAAAACATTTTAGAAAAAAAGCAGTACACCTATATATATATATATATATATATATATATATATATATATATATATATTAAGTCTGGGTCATATATTATCTAATCAAAGATTTGTAACTTCGAATACTATATGGCCGACACCATATGGTTGAAGTTAGAAAACTTTGAATACGGGCGAGATCACCTTAAATGTTAAAGTAGGGGGGCAAGCCTCCCTGCACCCCCGCTCTTTGAAGATACTAACTCCGTGATCACACTACAGTGCAATAAAGGGAAGTCTTCTCTTTACCGCATTATAGTGCGGTCTTAAAGTTTTTATATTTAAAGAGTGGGGGGTGTGGGGGTGCAGGGGGGCTTGACCCCCTGCCTACAACCCTTACTTTAGGGTTTAGTGTTTTCTTGTTTTTTTTTTACATATTCGAAGTTTTCTAACTTCAACCATATGGTGTTGGTCATATGGTGTTCAAAGTTAGAAATCTTTGATTAAATAATACAGACCCATTAACTCTGTAAACAGTGTATCGCTGTACCGTGGAGTAAGGGGAATATTTCAGACAAAAATGTGTAAGCTCAACCATTGTAGTATACAGTCAACACATTTTACACTTCAGACATCAATACTTCCTGTGTATCTTGACTCACATTTGAAGTTTCACTAAATATACTATATTGTTCCAAGCAGTTTTGTACAGTACTTATAGACTTGGCAATTTGGAAAGACTTACTACCTACATTTCTACATTTTCCATGACTAGTAAATAATCTTCATTCAAAATAGTAGTGATCCATGGCACAAAATTATAACAGAATATCCAAGTTTCTCACAGGTAGTCATCAAAAACTTACTTTCTTTCTCTGAAAACACCGACAAGGCTGGAATACCTGTAACAGTTAATATATTTCTTGTATGAAATGAACATTCAGTGCTACATTACCCAAATAAGTGGCCTTCAAATCAGTGCCTAAGTCAGATGTAGAGGGAAAGCCACTTGTAATGAACAAGTTGATCAAACTATATTTTGCTGATTATTGTAGGTACTTGCTGTACCTTCGGCATTACTGTATATGCAGCCTAAAGTTACTTTGTCTTAAGTGTCCCAGTTTGACGGAATAGATGAAATTGTTAATATCATTAAAGTTTCTAACATTATATTATAACATCTCCTTAAAATCTACTAATATTCAGTCAGTTCAGTCATTCATTCTCCAATACATGTGGCTCTTACCACAATTATGCTACAATTATTTTATTAATTTTCATGATACCAGTTTTATTATATAGTTGTTCAGTTATTTAGCATTGGAATTATGTACTTAATAACAATGTGTACAATTATCGACTAGCTAGGATTAGTTATGATAAACACACTGGAATGTGTTTGAGACTGAGTGTTATATATTGGAGACTTTCCTTCCCCTGCTTTAATGGCCTATAGAATAGGTTAGAAGTGCATAGTGTAGCACTTAGGTTTAACTGCTTAAACTTTCTGCTGCAGTATGTGTTCCAGGTCCAGTATAAAGTTATTTTTATAAAGAAGAAAACTGGACTGCTCATATAATTTTCTAGTGGCATCTGGCTTAAGCATCTGTCTCCTATAACCATGCCCAGTTTAAGTGTCTTGTACTGTATTTAGCTACAACTAAACAGCATTCACATTTGAAAGGGTCAGTTCTTTTGAGCTTACTGCTGTGACTATATTCTCTGCAACTGTTCTCAAATACGTCTTTTAGGCATGCTTTTGGGGATCATATGCAGACCTAGCGGTCTTGTACCTGTAACACAAGACCAATCTGGCCTATATGTTCTTGTTATTCTTCATCTCCTTATGTCATGTGATAATACTTAATTACTTTAACCATTTTCACACATATAAAAATAGGCATCTTAAATGTATCTACATCTGTATCTCTTTGCATCTTCACTTTTACATTAACTTAATCATGTAGTAATTATGGAGCTTTTCTCTACAGCCTCCTATAAAACAATGGGTCATAATTCCCCAGTTAAAAAATATAAATAATTACATAGGAAGACACATTTAAAACAGTAGAATTCAGAGATGGAAGGGGATGCACTATTTTTTGTAAGGGGTTCGAAGACGTAGTAGGTTAACAATTGTACATGGTGTACCCAGTGAATAGGAAACAAGCATTTTGGCCCAAGACATTGCTGTCTACAAAGAGTCCCTGTACAGCACCTGCTGTGTGGTATCTCATGCAGAGTTCAGATGATCTTCATCCTTAGCTCCTGATCACCCAATGTAGCATTTTCCCAATATTATTGATGTATCAGTAATACTACCTTTCATGAAAAACACCCAGGTCCATTTTCTCTTACAGAAGTGCTGATATGTGTTTAATTATGATTTATATTTTTGTGTCAAATATCTGTCTTTCCTTTTCCTTTGCCTGTCCTAATTACAGTATTATCTGCAAGTCTGACCAAACAACATGTGCTCCTGGCCTTTATTTAGGGAAAACATTCTGATAACCATCATATCAATTTATACAATTAATAATGCTGGGGTGACCACCTGTATTATGAAACTAAGTAGATATGGATATGTGGCAGATTACTTTTTTCTAGTGTTTTGCATCATCTTATTGCATCAGTTATGTTATATAATGAATATGATGTGATATGTGCCTCATATCCATCCATGTATCCATCCATCCATAGCCTCTTTTGCCTGTTTTTGCACATAGGGTCAGGGTGTCACTTCAACAGTGACAACATCCATTACACAGTAAATATGATGCACTGTATCTGAAGGCATTAAAACTGCTGAATTCTTAATGTCATACCTCAAAAGGCCATCCCCATGACTGTAAATTACTTTATTGCACTTTTATATCTCCCACAGTCATAAACGTCTATATTGTTCAGACATGAAGTCCTGCTATAATACATGGACAATGCAGCCTGTTCCTCAAATAAAAGATTGTTACACACTACAGGTGATATCCTCTTTAAATGTATGTGTTGTCAGATATCAGCAGGATTCTAATTTGGCATGTATTTCCCACTTTGGTAACAGTGTTTTGCCTAGCAGCTGATAAATCAACAGTTGATAGCTTTAATTTATTTATCCAGTGACTTATATAGTCATTGTCTGTCACATCATGATCTGAGTAAGTCAGTTGATGTGTTCATAGGTTCATAGGTTTATGCCAACAACATATAGGGTATTTATAAGCCTAGCTATGCAACCCAGCCCAGTTTTGTCTCAGAGTTCCATGGTTGTCTATATGGTGGAGTATATTAGTAAGGAGGTAGCTAAGGGTTATGTGGGGTAGGTATGTTAGTTTGGCATTAATTTACTTACTGTTGACCTCTGTCCATCAGTGACATGGGGGCCAGCCTGTGGTGAATTTGTGATTTCCCATCCAATGATCAAGGTTTCATTTGAACAGGGTCAGGGAAGAAATCTGCTTTATATAGCTGAGGAGCTTATTCCATAGTGCAGGAATCCTTTGAGACAGAAATCAGTCTCTCCAGCATGTTCTATTTATTTCACAGACAAGGTTCAGGTCTTTAGATCTAAAGTTTCTGGCACTGTTTATCTTGTGGATGTGCAAGAGATTCATCACTGCTGGATCTGAGGATATCTTATATACTAGGCATAGATCGTCTCTCAGAAACGTATAGGAGACTGTGTACAGGGATAAGACCATAAGGTGATCTGTGTAGGATGATTCTCCTGCAGTGGAACCTTTGAGGGCACTCCAGCTGTTGCAGATGCCTGGTTAGGTACATCCAAAGAAGGCATTGTACTTAGTTCTGGGTCATATATATATATATATATATATATATATATATATATATATATATATATATATACAGATTCAATGCACTTTGTTGAACATGTAGTTAATTGACAAAGCGCAGTAGGTGCACTTTAAGTTGAATGCTTACATTGTTGATGTCAAAAGATATCAAACTTCAGATAATTCGGTGTATTGATTCAAAGAGGTTTATGTGTGAGCAGATTAGCTGGATTTAATGGGTTAAGGTTAGAGTAAGGATTAGGGTAGGGGAGTTTACAGGAGCAATATTTAAAATTTGTCCCTATTTTTGGGCCTTTGTCCCACCATTATTTTTGGCTTTGTCCAGATTTCTTGCTCTGAGAGTATGAGAGGTATGAGCCTAAGGCAAAAGGCATTAGCGCATCTGTCAATTTCCCCATTAACACAATAAAAATAAATGGTGTATGCAAATATGGGTCTATATTATAACATCGAATTTTATAAAGTTCAAATGTTATAATGTCAAACCAGTTTTGTCGAACGCTGAAAATAGCAAAGGTGCAGAACACCAAATTCTTTCCCAGTGGGTCAGGTAAGTGTGCGGTTGTATGTAGGTTAGGGTTAGGGGGCGGGTTAGGTGAGTTAGGGGTAGGGCACGGGTGAGGTGAGGGTGCAATAGTGACGGACCTTAGGGTTAGGGTCGGGTTAAGGTAAGTGGATAGCTAGTATGTAAAGTTTAGTTTAGGTGTAGGATTTTAAGTGTATGTGTGTGGATTGCTGTTTTTTATGTGTGTTTGTGTTGTGTGCATGTTTGTTGGAATAGCGATTTTTTTCCCTGGGAAAAAAAATCGCTATTCTGACTGTTCGATGTTTGCGGATTTCGATGTTTAGGGTTCTATATTATAACATTCAATCTTTGTAGATTTCGATGTTATAATATAGACCCTGCAAAGATATTCCTGCTGAGTACAGGCCCTAACAGTCCCCCCAAATTTAAATGAGTCGCACATCACATCATCACAATATTTTATTCTCAGCACTGCTACAAGTGCTAAAAAAGTCAGAGTTTGCTGCTCAGACTGCTTATACAAGTACATTTAAAAACAGTTTCTTTAGAAGTGACCCAAACTCCCATTTTGAAAAATAATTCTACGGGTGTTGTAAGCAAAACTTCAATAACAAAACACAGTGAATCTTGTGACAGCTACAGAAGACTTTAATGATGAAACTCTACTAAGGGCCACACAGAAAAAAATAAAGAAATAAATAATAAGCAAAAAGAGGTTTGGTTCCACCTGTTGCCAAGTACACATCCCAAAAGTATACAGCACACACAATAATACATTGCAAAACTTCATCCAGAACGAGAAAGGTGATACTGGTATGGACTGAATTTCACCATGATGCTGAATCTATACACTTTTTTTTTCTAGTGTCAGAGGAGGTTGAACAGCTGGAGATAAATTCTCTGAATGATGCTGGGTCTGGGATTCCAATTTCTACCATTCCAAGAGTGCAGAGTAGAAGCTGGGTGGATCAGACTCTGGTATGCTGCACTGCACTGCAGAAAGTACTTCACTGCTTGCTTCTTCTTGGGCTTGGCTTGGCTGGCAGAAGTTAACTTAAATTTTAAAACTAACAGCTCCTCTACTCACTGCTACTACCTGCTGTGCTGCCCGCCCTCCCATCCTGCTATTCTAAATCCACACACCTTTAATGTATGAATGCGTACTATATAGTAAAAAGGTAAACACATAAGGGTTGTGTGGATGGATGGATATGTAAAAAAAATACACTGGCTAACTGCATGAGTCAGTGAACCTTTTTAACAAGGACCCAGGCCATAAGAGCAGAATCAGGTGCTTAACTAAGAACTAACAAATAAATAACTATAAAGTGTAATGTCAGTCTGTGTCTTGTAGTTGAAAGTATACAAGGAGTGAAAAAGAAATAAAATAAATGAGCCTGCATGCTCTTTGCAAGTTGTTCCTTCCAGCACGGTCTCCAAGCCATTCCTGAAAACTAATTGAGGATCCCGCTGAAAGTTAAATGGCCCAATTGTTTAACACTTCATTGCCACCAGCTGGGTTTGCCCTCTAGTCTACAACCTTGCAGCCAACAGGGCTGACAAGTGGCAGTCATCCACTTGCAGTCAGGGAAAGGACAAAAGAAAAAATACAGTTTAATAAATTTCAGTCGTAACTTTTCTTAACAGTTGAGGACTTCTGTCTGTTCTTTATGAATCTCTTGGGACCCCTCCTCCACCATCACCATTCAAGCTCCAAGAGTCCCATTTACACTTTGCAAGAAGCTGTCAGCGTCAGTGGACAGTGGTGTCTATCTCATTCCCAGCAATCCATCTCCATGCTTCAAGTCTACTTCTTAGAAATAATGTTTGAAAGAAAAGAAGATAGCTAGGGTCATAAAATAGATGGCCTCATTAATATTTATTGCTCTGCTTTGCTATTGTAAATATCTGTGTGTGTGGCTGCGTGCAAGTGCATTGGTGAATGGATGAATGAATGAATGAATAATTCCTTGTGCTGTCTGCACACAACTGAAGAGATAGATGTTCATTTTTCTCACACAGTCCAGTCAGACGTCATCATACAATAACTTGTATCCTCACTGGATAATGCTTTATAAATTATGGTATGACAGACAAATGACTGCAACCTAGAACCTACATTCATATGAGTGATCAGTATTTTTTTCAGCTACTCTAACAATTGTACTGGAAGGTTTGTGTCCATTTCTGTTCTAGGTCTGGAGTATATACTATGGGAGCCCTCAGCCGAGTTTCCCACAGGCTGGCAGTCTGGCTGACGGAGCTGATGTCATTGCCTTTGAACATGATGATGTCGCCAACAACTTCAATTTAAAAAAAAAAATCACAAAATGCGAGAATTAAAGGGGGCCACTTGGGAATTCATGGCACCCCATTATTTTGCTCTCAAAACTGGTAAATACTGAGGAATTCAGTACAGTTGAGAGGTATGTTCCCAGACAACAAAAAAGTGTAAAGACTTCTCATCTTCCTTTTGTGTATGATCTAAAACTGCATAGTTCATCAGATGAGGAGATGAAAGCACAACTGGAAGCGGTCAAAACTTTCTCAGATGATATAAGAATGTTATTTGGGCTTGATAAATTTGCAAAAGCAAAATTTAAAGTAGAAAAGCTGTAGCACCAAGAAGCAATCAGTCTATGGCAGGAACATGATATAAAGGAGCTTGAGCAGGATGGAGTGCGTAAATATTAACGAATTGTTGAATGATCTGCAATAAAACATGAACAAAGTCCAAGCTATAGGTCAATTTGCTGTTCCAGTTGTAACTTATAGTTTGGGGGGGGATTGACTGCCCCCAAAAGGTATTGGATCAATGGGACTGGAAAACAAGAAAAGTGCTTCATGTTTTTCAAATGATATATAACAATTAGTGTGTACCAAGATTATATATTCCTCATTCTGAAGTAGGTATGGGCATCCGCAAAACTGATTATGTGTATAGGTCTGCAATAGTAGAACTAAATACATATATGTTAACCTCATCAGATCCAAACATAGTGAAAGTTTTCAAACACAAAGAGAACAAATCTAAGATGATTTCTCTGTTTAGTTTAGTGGAATAATATTGATGTCAAGCAGGAATGTAAACCAAACCAGAAGTAGACAAAAATCAGTCAGCAACTGAATGTGCCAGAAATAACAAATAAAGAGTATAAGGAGAAGGATTAGATGAGAAGGCAAGAAATGTGGAAAAGGCATAAATATAGTTGCAAGTTCAGTCCTGGAACAACCTCATGTCAATGAGGATCTGACTCAGGAATGATTAAGGAGAGGTGACCTTAAAGCAAGAGATGAAACGTTGATATTAGCATCCCAGGACAGTGGGCTACATACACATTGGTTTACAAAGTCCATTGAGCATGTGGGAGAAACAGACAAAGGCAGATCCTGTACAACAGAACTGGAAAGAGTCGTGCATCTTGTTGCTGGGTGTGATACATTAATGGCAGATGGTCTATATATTGAAATACATTATAATATGGCAAGATTGTTGCACTGGGGATTGTGCAAACATTATAATATTGAAATAGTTGGAAAACATTGGAAACATGAGGTACATGCATTGCAGAGAATGATGAGAAGTTTATTTGTCATGGGATCACCCATTACCAACAGTTTAAAAAACAGATGTAGGAAAACCAGATATACTAGTCCATGAAAAGAAGACAAAAGTAGCATCGATCACTACAATTATTACACACTCTGATTATAGTGTCTTGTACAGAGAGACACAAAGTCATTAAATACCAGGATCTGCAGGCAAAAATGAGGGCAGTTTGGAAGAATACCCAGACAGTTCCAACAGTAGTAGGAGCAATGGGTGTCATAAAAAAATAATTTACAATCTTATTTAGATAAACTACCAATACATGTAACACCATAAGAATTGCAGAAAGTGCCAATTCTGGGCACATTGCTGGTGCTGCAAAGAGAACTTTTGGCTAATATCAAAGATTGAAACATTGCTAATTTTATTATCTTTAATCTTACTTTGACTTACAAATGGAGTCCATTCCCAAATTCCCAACATGGTTTTAGAAAACCAAAAGACTTGGAGAAATTAAACCAAGAGTGAAGTTGTACTACTCCCGACACAGCCTACAGTGAGAGACGAGGAGGAGCCCACCTCAGAAGAAGCAAAAACAATGCTAAGGAAAATGGGGTGAGGGAAAGCAAAAGGCTGAGATGAGGCCGTAGCAGATATGATAAAGATGTTGGGTGAGATAGGAGAGAAATGTCTCCTGAGGGTACTCATAGCAGTGTGGAGAGAAAGACGTATCCCCAGATGACTGGAAAACAAACATACATGTGCCAGTTTTCAAGAGCAAAAGGGACATTCACAACTGTGGGTGATACAGAGGCACTAAACTCAGTTCTGCAGATGGTGATGGAGAAATGAATACATGAAGTAGTAGAAAGTAAGATGGGAGATGAGCAGTTCGGATTCGGATCAGGATGCAGCACAACTGACATGATGTTTGCAGTGAGACAAATAGTTGTGAAGAAGCTAGAGATGAGAAAAGAGTCCAACTGGGCATTCCCAGACTTGGAAAAAGCATATGACAAGGTCCCAAGAATGATGATTTCGGCAGTCCTGCAGTGGTATGAAATCACAGCAACATTGGTAAAATTAGTGTAAGCTATGCGCAATGACCTAATGACTCAATTACAGACAGTGTTTGGTCTCACCGAGGGGTTCCCAGTGGGAGTAGCAGCAGCTTTAAGTCCACTACTATTCATACTGGTGATGAACTACATTAGTAAACAGGTCAGAAGGAGCAGATCAGCAAATTCGCTGTATGCAGACAATAAGGCATTACAGCCATACTCAGTGTTGAGTTTCTGTGTATTTCAATGGCTGTTGAGCTTCTGTGTATTTTTACAGACTGTTGAGCTTTCATGAACTCCTGAGTGTGTCCCCTTTGGATGAGATGCCTAGTAACTATGAACCTCTTCTCTGTTAGATAGCCACTCCCTATTGCAATATTACCAGCTTACCATTTTTTTTATAAAATGTAACATGGGCAATTTATTCTTCTAAGGGATCCGGCAATTAATTTGTAAATAAAACACTGAAATGTAAAGTTGTTTACCTCTTTATTGGTTATATATGTCTTATAATATAGACTTATTCAGATTACTTTTACTTCTGCAGAGATTGTGCATATTGACTGATATTGGTTGACTGTAATGATAAAAGTTTGAGTGGTGTTTTGTGGTTGAAATGTTCTGTAATGGGTAGTTTTATCCTTATTGCTTCATATATTTTGTTTCATTGCTTACTGGAAAAATGTTCAGACCTACACATTTAAAACACACTCTAACAAGTGAAGCTGTATTATGCAAGGAATATAATTTAATACAATTAGGATGATGCATCACATGCATGTATGCATAGTCAAAAAAATGTTTGCAAGGGGCATACGGTTTGAAAACAGCCTTAAGGTAAACATATTTCACCAATGTCCAAATACATTTTCTTTGAATGTGGGTTTCAATGCCATTTAAATGAAAGTGAGTTTCAAGGGCAGAGAAGTTTACTGTTCATGCTAAGTCTGTTTCATTGTGAGACTGTATTGTTTTGTTTAGCAAATGACTATTAGTGTTTGCACTATAAAATGTGAAATAAAAGTTTTAGCTATCTCTAATCGTTGTAGAAGTAAAGAAAAAAAACATTATGCACATTGACAGGTTTAAACAGTGTTTATGGTAAATGGGAAGAAATAGCCAAGTAATGTGACACTGGAATGGCTGGGGGGCTGTTGCCGAGGAGCTAGCCTGATCCATTATCCTGTTTAGGGGCCCACTTGACCATGATCTGGCTCTGATTGTAATGGCAGCAAATGTTGAAGTTCAGAAGAAGCTGAAAATTGAAATAGAATGGAAAATAGTGCAACAGATTGACAGCTTCAGGTATCTGGGAGGAGTGCTTGAGGAGAAGGGAAGTCTGAATGAGGAGTTAGAATCAGAGAGGCTGCAGGAAAGGAAGCTGAAAAGTAAGGTGTACAAAACAGTGATGCAGCCAGTAGTACTGTATGGTATGGTATGGAAACCTGGGCAATACAGAAAGAGCAGTTGAGGAAGCTAGAGGTGATGGAAATGAAGTAATTGAGGCAGGTGATAGGATGCACACTGTGGTACAGACAAGTGTGCATCCTACAGACAAGGAGTAACATCACCCTCAGTTTTTGCTTGCCTGTTCCACTGTAACAGGAACAGACAAGCAAAAACTGAGGGTGATGCTACTCAATTCTAGAAGTCTAACTCACAAAATGCATTCACTCGAGGCACTCCTTAAAATGGAGAACATCGATATCTGTGCAGTGACTGAGACCTGGTTCAAGGCTCCAAAGAGCACCCCTGCACTACCAGGTTATAACTCATACTACACTTTTCAGCCAAGTAACCTGGACCGGAACACCAAAGGCAGAGGTGTGCCCATATTCATTAAGGATATCCACACCTCCAGGCTAGTTGCTCAGCATAATGCAGCCGAGGTTATCCAAGTGCAACTAACTCTGGTTAAAACTGCAATCCAAATTGTAGCTTGCTACAGATCACCCACCATGCTCCAGGATTCCCACTCCTCTTTTCTTGATGTACTGGAAAATATTAGGGTTCAACCAAACACCCTGATAATAGGCGATTTCAACTACCCCACCATTAACTGGGAAAACTACTCATGTACCAACTCCTTCGCGCAACACATTCTGGAATTCATAAACTCCAATGGCCTGGATCAACTTATCCACACCCCCACCAGGGGCAACAATATCCTAGATCTAGTCATTACCAATACGAGTGACTGGTGTTCCACACCTGAAGTCAATGCCTCATTGGTCCGATCCGACAATAAGCTAATTACCCTAGATATCCACATCCTGCCTCCACCCCCCCATTAAGGAAACCATGGTAAAAAATTTTTCCAAAGCCAACTTCATGCTTCATAAGACAGAAGTGGTGAACTTCATGACATCCATGCTGATGGACAATACAGTTACGACTACTGAATTCTGCACAATTGCACTTTATAAGCACTAAACATGAGTGCATGGATCGTGCTATCCCAAACAGAACCAAGATGCCATCCTCCAAAAAAAGGAAGCCAATCTGGTGGTCCCCTGCCATAAACAAACTGTACAAAAGAAGGAAGAAACTCTTGCAAAAGAGAGTAAAATGCCACGAGTGGAGGAGCTCCCTGGTCAGCCTCAGTAAGAAGCTGTGATCCCTGATAAAACCCTCCAAAGCTAGTTATGAAAACAAAATTGCCACTGATTCTAAAGACAGCCACAAAGCATTCTATAGGTATGTTAAGAATCTCAATGGCAACACTCAGATCTGCTCTGAGTTACAGCACAATGGCACTAAATATACAGACCCAACTGATATTGCCAACATCCTGGCAGATAGGTTCAGTGCTAACTTTACCCTCCTCTTACCCCCTAAAGAGCCCATCTCTAAACCGGAAGAATGCAAAGTTCCTGTAATCACGGCTGTACAGGTAAAAACCACACTCTCCAAAGCCAAGAACACAGCATCCATGGGACCAGACAACATCCCAGGCTGCGTTCTACATGAACTACAGAATGAACTGACACCCCACCTAAGTACCATGTTCAATCATAGCCTCACCTCAGGCTTTGTGCCTGCTGAATGGCACACAGCAATGGTTATCCCACTCCACAAGGGGGGAGCCACAATAGACCCCGGGAACTACCACCCCATTAGCCTGATGAGCCTGGTCTGCAAGGCCATGGAATGTATCATCATGGAACTTATAAACAAAGACATTAGTAATCTCCAAACTCTGGATCCCACCCAGTTTGGGTTTGTAAAAGGCAGATCATGTCTCCTAAACCTGATAGACTTCTTTGAAGCAGTCACCAAAGCCGTAGACAAGGGTGAGGTGGTTCACACAGCCTATCTAGATCTTGCTAAGGCTGTCGACACCATCCCACACTCTGCAAATATAGATAAACTCACTAAACTAGGTATAAATCCCTATGTCACAAGATGGGTTGCCAACTGGCTCACTGACAGAACCCACACTGTGAAAGTAGCAGACTCCAAATCCGAGTTCAGACCAGTGACAAGTGGAGTACCACAGGGTTCAGTCCTGCGTCCTCTCCTGTTTAGTATCTACTTCAGTGAAGTACAGGCTAACACAGAAGGTCTTTGGCTAATGAAGTTTGCAGATGACTGCAAACTAGGAGCCATAATCAAAACTCCTAACGATGTGGACATCCTACAAAAGGGCCTCACTGAGACAGATGCCTGGTGTCAAAGTCATGGCCTCAAGCTCAATGCCAAAAGTGCATTGTCATCCCCTTTGGTAAAAACTCTGTACCCATGAACTACAACATAGGCGGTAGTATACTTAACACTGAAAGTGTGATAAGAGACCTTGGGACACAGGTGGACAGTAGTCTCACCTTTGATAATCACATCGCCACAGTAGTCAGGAAATCCTTCTACATGGCACACCTCATCACAAAAGGTTTCTCATCCAGAAAAAAAGAGGTCATTGTTCCCCTCTACTCATCACTCATTTGACCCATTATAGAGTACAACTCCCCTTTTGATATGTACCTTACAAGACATCTACAACAACTGGAAAGGCCGCAGAAATACATCACAAAGAGGATTACCGGCCTCAAACAGATGCCCTACACAGACCATCGCAAAAAACTCCAGCTTTACTCCATCACATATCGCCTACTCAGAGGTGATCTCTGCCTAACATACAAAGCTATGTCAAACCCAGAGCTGTTGGACATGCTCCACTTAAAGAAATCCCAATCCCACTGAGCTACACGCTCTAGGCACCTAAACCTTGTCACCACAATAAACAGAACATGACAGAGGGAGAGATTCCTGTCCCAGAGACTTCCCATACTCTGGAATAAACTACCTATCTATATCAAACAAAGCTCCTCATTAACACTCTTCAAGAAAAATCTTGATGATTGGATGGGAAATAGGAAATTTATCCTGGGAATCACCTGTATGGATCTGCTTGACAGTGACACAGGAAAATAATTTTCTTGGGTGGCAAAAGCCAGGGTACCTTTTTGGCTGGGCTTGTATAGGCCGGAGGGCCGATAGCCTAGTACCTACCTATGAACCTATGAACCTAAATATGGACATAAGACCAGAAGCCAAAGTAGCTCCAATTGCAGAAAAAGACAAAGACTTCAGACCAGTGACAAGTGGAGTACCACAGGGTTCAGTCCTGGGTCCTCTCCTGTTTAGTATCTACTTCAGTGAAGTACAGGCTAACACAGAAGGTCTTTGGCTAACGAAGTTCGCAGATGACTGCAAGCTAGGAGCCATAATCAAAACTCCTAACGATGTGGACATCCTACAAAAGGGCCTCACTGAGACAGATGCCTGGTGTCAAAGTCATGGCCTCAAGCTCAATGCCAAAAAGTGCATTGTCATCCCCTTTGGTAAAAACTCTGTACCCATGAACTACAACATAGACGGTAGTATACTTAACACTGAAAGTGTGATAAGAGACCTTGGGACACAGGTGGACAGTAGTCTCACCTTTGATAATCACATCGCCACAGTAGTCAGGAAATCCTTCTACATGACACACCTCATCACAAAAGGTTTCTCATCCAGAAAAAAAGAGGTCATTGTTCCCCTCTACTCATCACTCATTTGACCCATTATAGAGTACAACTCCCCTTTTGGTATGTACCTTACAAGACATCTACAACAACTGGAAAGGCTACAGAAATACATCACAAAGAGGATTACCAGCCTCAAACAGATGCCCTACGCAGACCGTCACAAAAAACTCCAGCTTTACTCAAGTCGCATATCGCCTACTCAGAGGTGATCTCTGCCTAACATACAAAGCTATGTCAAACCCAGAGCTGCTGGACATGCTCCACTTAAAGAAATCCCAATCCCTCTGAGCTACACGCTCTAGGCACCTAAACCTTGTCACCACAATAAACAGAACATGCCAGAGGGATAGATTTCTGTCCCAAAGACTTCCCATACTCTGGAATAAACTACCTATCTATATCAAACAAAGCTCCTCATTAACACTCTTCAAGAAAAATCTTGATGATTGGATGGGAAATAGGAAATTTACCCTGGGGATCACCTGTATGGATCTGCTTGACAGTGACACAGGAAAATAATTTTCTTGGGTGGCAAAAGCCAGGGTACCTTTTTGGCTGGGCTTGTATAGGCTGGAGGGCCGATAGCCTAGTACCTACCTATGAACCTATGAACCTAAATATGGACATAAGACCAGAAGCCAAAGTAGCTCCAATTGCAGAAAAAGACAAAGAAAACAGATTAGGGTGGTGCAGGTACATGTGCAGAAAAGCACAAGACAATCTGGTAAAGAAGATTTGGGGCAGACAGGAAAAAGGCAAGAGGAAACTAGGGAGTACAGCAAAGAGCTGGATGTACTGTGTGAGAGAAAACCGGTGATAGTCAGGCATGAATGTTAAAGAAAGCAAGAGAGTGACACTGAACAGAGAGAGGAATGGTGACAGTTTACATGACACCCCAATCCCATGTAGAAAATGGGAAATGGGGTTGATGATGTTCGTGGTGATGACAATGATTAATGACTCTGTCCATATGGAATAACAAAATGGGTTCCTTACACATTAGGAGTCAGACTTCTGGAATCTTTCTGGCTGATGTGTCAGCCATTGAAAGCAGTTTTGTAGGTTAGGTATTTAAAGAGGGTGGTGGCAGCTGGTTCCTGAGCACTCTAAGTCAGTTGTTCCAGCACAATGTTTAAATCGCATGAGGAGCTCTGCTCTTTTATGTAGCCTTACGTGGACAGCCCTTTTGAAAAACTGCTTTATAGATAGCAATAAGACCAAGGGATAGTCCATTGATAAAAAAGGTTAAAAGGGAAGATAAATATACCTTCGTCAAGGACAACCAAACCAAAAGGAAAAAAAGGACCTTAGAAGTACTATAGAATCAAAGAATGTCTATCATAGAAGGTATCTGATTTTTCCTTTTGCGTCTGATGAAAGAAACTCCTTCTTTTAACTTAGTAGGTCTTTCAAGTACTATATCTTCTATTTTTTTCCAAAATTGCAGTTTATCCTTAGAAAATATTTCACCAAAGAGTATCACAGTCAGATCATGCAAGTTGTCAGTTTGTGTCTACAGGTTTGGCTGCACCAAGAACCCCTCTGTGTTGGGTCATGATGTGTATATTCCGAGGCATAATAACTGATTTTTGCACTGTCTAGATGAGTAAACAAATGCAGTTTCAATCAAAATGGACTATTAGTAGCACTTTTGGCTTGTCCTCTCTTGCTTTTGAAACATCCATGTGGAGAAATAGGATTATGGGACAGGTATAAAGGAATGTACTTGCCAGTTGAAGAAAAGGCACCCACTGCCCAAAGTTCCTTGTATGATGCTTGCCAACAGATCTTGCTTGCTGCTTGCTGCTTGATGTTTGGAAAAGAAAGGTCATTTTCTGGTACACCCCATCTGAGGATAAAGTTTAGACAACTATCCAGGAATAGCAGTCATTCATGAGGTTATACCACAGTTCTATTTAGCTGACTATCAAAACATTCTGTTGTGATGTGACATATGATGCCTTTAAGGTCAAATTGAGCTCCAGGACCATCTCTCATATTTTCATGACCAGTATGCAAAGAGGGTACAAATGAGGGCACCTTGCTTATAGAGGTTCTCCATTATAATTAGGTTGTTTTTTATTAGGTAAAGTATTCTTAGTCTCCACGCTGACCTTAAAGCCTAGCAGCTATGATGATGACCATCATTTGTACTTGCTGATTTGGTCCTTGCTCCAATTGCCTTGGACTGTTAGATTAGCTGAATGTGCATGCTCAGATAATGTTTAGAGCAAGGTTTGGGTCTTGAGAGCCTCTCTGAAAGTCCTTCCTAAATGTTAAGTATCTGGTAGCTCAACTATGCGCTCTCTTTCTGAAGACATCACAAGAAGGAAGTGATTGACTCTAATGGCTGGGTATGTTGTTGGCAAAGTCTCTTGACACACCACTACAACTTCCTTAAGTACAGTCTTACTAATGGTACCATAAGGTATCCCAGTAGCCTTATAATTTCCATTGCTGGGATATTGTTCTTCCTGGTCTTCTATGAAGAACTATGTAAGAAACCTTGGTTTGTCCTGGTAAAGAAAACTCTCCAGAAGAGTGATAATTCTACAGTGCATCAAGCAAGGCTACCATCTTTCAGTGGTTTGGACTGGTTCTGAGACAATTTAAAAAGATTCCCAGGTCCAAAAAATAGTTTAGGGTGTAAGTGCCACCTGTAATTTGTCCTTGATCTGAGTCTTGATTAGACACTCAGCCAGATTATCACTGGGCAATGCATTTTGTAAAGACTCCGAGTGCAGTAGCTAGCCCAAAGGGCAAGAAGTGAAACTGTATTAGAATTTCCCCACTTTGAATTTGAGAAAGTGCCTGTGGTCCCTGTGTATAGGAATATGTAGGTAGGCATCCTTCAGATGTCCATTGTCACCATCTGAAGCACTGAGAAGTGGTAAGAGGGCATGTAAAGTGAACAGTTTAAACTTTGGGACCACTAGGAATTTGTTTACATTTGACAGGTTGGTGATAGACTTCCCTGGCCCCTCCTTTCTTGGCACCAGAAATGGTCTCCATGATTTTACCCATTTTCTCCAGTTTCTTAAAGATCTCCTGTACTGTGGATCCAAATAATGACTCATTATTAAATGTAACATTAAGAAATTGCATCTTAACATCCTCTGGCAGGTGCTGGATTCCTAGCTAGGCATTTATTCTAACCATGGATCCCATAGCTGAATGCATCATCCACAGCATCATAAGCATGTTTAATTGCATATCTGCCCATATGCCTTCAGTTCCATTTGGGTTCAATCCTTTAACAATTCCTCTATTTGCTAGAGGACATCCTCCTGGCACCTGACCATATGGGTAGGCCATCTTCCTAAAGCAGTACAAGACTCTACTGTTCCTGTCATTGGGAATGGTTTTCTGAGCAGAACCCAAATTTGACCATCTAAGGGCATCCATAGACACAACATCTAGATCTGACACTTGAATGTTATCTCCTTTAGGTACCCAAGTAATCCTTCATTAAGTCAAAGGTCTCTCAAAAAACAGATACTCTGGGGAAGAACCAAAAGACATTATTTTTATCATTTAGATAATATCCAAAAGGCAGGTGTGCCAGTCTTCATTAGAATATTGTTTGAACTGATCTATTTTCACTAGCTGTTAGTGGATTACGCAGTTTAAAATTTTAGCAATACAATTTTGAATTATAATGCATCTAAAATGTTTTGTATCTGATGGAGTACTTCCTGTGTGGAGAGGGATGACTCAGAAGTATTTCCTGTGTGGTGAGTCAGAAGTACTTCGTTTGAGGAACAGGATGAGACAGCTGCCTTATATAAAAAGTTTACTACTCACTGCCTTATATTTCCATTTGTAATTAATGAGATGGTCAAGGACAAATTCATGAGGGGTATTATCTGAACCAGAGTTCCTAGTTTTAGAATGTTTTCTAACCACAAGGGTAATAGTTGCTTTGAAGAGAAGTCATACATTAGGACTGAACATAGAAAGGATACTTCTCTTGTGTATGGAAGCTGAACATCCTGGTACTGTCTTTCTGAATTAAGTCTCCAGTAGTTGACAGTGTCCTTTTGTGATGTATTATATGGTGAGAAAGGTATCAACTATTTCCATGGATGGTAACCTAGCTGACAGTATAGCCAGCAAATTCAGTGTCCTCTTAATCCAAACAGTAATCTCTTTTATTAAACACATCACAGGCAGACACAGGCCTGTTTCCTCCTTTGTTAACCCCAAACACTTGCACTCAAACCAGTCTCAATTTCTACTTTCAAAAAAAGATTACTAACCTTAAAACCTATCTCCCTGCCCCTAATAACATTCCATATGTGTAATTAAAAACTGCTGCTGATGCCCTAGCTTTTCGTTTATCCTAATCAACCATTCCATGGCTGAAGGCTATGTCACAACCCTTTGGAAAAGGTGCTACATTCTTTGTCTCCATAAAGACGAAAACTCAAATAAGCTCTCAGACTTCAGACCTATAACCATAGTGGCTCCACTCTCAAAAATTCTGGAGAAGTGTATCCAGTCTCAACTTTTCAGATTTCTGTAGGATAGCTGCTTCCTTTCCCCTACACATCATGGTTTGTGTTCTTTCCATAGTATATATGTAGATATCCTTGGTTTTGTAACACCTGTTCACCAGTATTGAAACTCTGGGAACTTAGTCTCAGCCCTTTTCCTAGAGTTATCGAAAGCTTTCAACATGGTATCCCACCAGAAATTGCTTTAACCTGGTAATTCACGAAAATTCACTATTTTGGATTTCCAGCTACCTTTCAAATAGGCAATAGGCAGTAAAATGACAACATGATCATCGACATTTTCCTTGCCATTATTGTGGGTTTTTCCTCAAAGATCCATTTTAGGTCTCCTGTTGTTCAATATATTCATTAATGACCTCCACCTAGCTTCTGAACAAGCCACTATCATACAGTACACAGATGATTCAACAATCATCTATTCTGCATAAAGGCTGTTACATATAACACATGCAGAAAGCTACATTTCATAGCAGAAAGGGATGATAATGAAGCAGGGGAATAATTCAAGACATAGGGAAAGAATGGGATTAGAGACATAGATCATTAAGGAACATAACAACAGTCATACAGAATATTATATTCATAAAGTAACAGAAAGTATTCTAAGAACTATGCCAACACAGTAATGTAGAAAGGAGATTCTGCTGATAGGGATGACCACAATTAGGGGTACAGAGAACAGGCAAGAGGATGCTGGAATTTATTGGAGGAAGCTGGCAAAGGAACCAGGGTTTTGGAAACAAATAATAGGAGAGGGAAAGTTAATAGAATGCAAAGAGGCCAGGAAGACATTTGGATTGCAGCCTAATGATAGCCTTCCCTATCAAGGATTGATATCAGAGGATAGATAAAGAGAAAGGGATAGGAGAATCCCAAATGAAAGACCTACGCTGATTGAGTTTTCAAGTGACTCTAGAATAGAAGCTGCTGTTTAAAATGGTTAATTAGTAGGGCAAATAAGATATTGCACAGTAACTAAAGGAATCAATCAGAAGAGGTTAGAAAAAAATGGGAATGAAGAATAAATATGCAATTCACAAAGAAACAATGGAAGAACATATGTATGGCTCCCAAATATGTAACAAAATCTATAAGATTTAGGATTCTTGCCAGTAAGTGTTTGCATAGATACTTTTATACTCCAAGCAGACTCCAAATAATTTTTCCTCAGGTGGATGGAAAATGTTGGAGGTGTAATGGGAAAGAAAGAGGTACCTAGTAGGATATGTTCTCAAAGTGTAATGAGTTGACAGACTTTAAAAATTCCCCACAGAGTACTCTGTCTGGAATACTGGGTGAATGAATGAGTGTAATTAAGGAAATTATGTTTTTTTGAGCTAGGGTACAGGATCTGAATTCCTAGACATATTAAGGCTTTGTTAAGTTTAATTCTAGTGCACTCCGTGTCTGGTCTAAACCGTAGCAACAGCTTGCTATTTCATAGCAAGCATTTTTCTACAGTTTAAAAGTAAAAAAGAAAAGAAAATTTACAGTTTAAAAGAAGAAACATTTTTAAAATAAATATGTAGATGGTGCGTCAGGGGTAGGCACAGAAATGACTGGTGCAGAAGGGAGTGGGGAGGGGGGGACAGTAGAAGGAACAGCATTTTTTTTTTTTTTGCTCTTCAATGGAAGAGGTAGGGGTGGGCATGGCTCTAACTATAATAAGCCAATCACTTTTTTTATTTTTGTTCTTCACGTGAAGACCTGATGGGCTAGGGTGCTGGCTTATGTTACTGGCACGGGGTGCTGGTTGAATCAGCTACACTTCTGAAAGAAGATGGCAGAGATATGCTGTCTGTATAGGATGTTCAAGCTCTGCCACTGTTGATCATTAAAGAGTATAAATAATTTGCGTGACATCCAGGGAAGAGAGTCATACTTTACCCGACTCTGATGGGAATTAAATTCGTGAGTATACCCATTAGCATTTATTAAAATAGTTCACAACCTGTCCAGATTATATTTTTTTAGTATGTATCAGTTTACTCCAGGAAGATGCTGAATTACTGAATCTGGATTTAGATTATTAAAACATTTTGTGTGCATAAGACAATAGTTGTTGGTTAGCTTAGTTTGATTGGTGAATGTGACATTGTGATCACTGATAGTGTAATCTAATAAGTCCACTAACCTAATACTAAATAGGTGTGTGTATTATCCGGTCTTAGTTGCTTTCTCTGTATGACATTTTGAATGCTTGAGTTAATGGAGCAAGCATTTGTTTTATACCATGTGGTGCTTGACCTAATGATGTGGAATTCCCTACCCTGCCTCAGTTTTTGCTACCGTCACCTAGGATAATTGTTTTACAATTACTGTTTTCCTGTAGTAATGACAAGTCATCTTCTGATAAGCTGGTTTCTTTTTATAATTTACATGGGCCTAACAGTTTTGGGGATTTATGACTATCAAAAAGGAAATAGAAGCAATTAAGACATCTTTATCTAAGCGATAACAGAAATGCCTATTTAATAACATGACTGGTGTTATTTGTTTTATTTGAATATTCTGAGAATTAATGGAAATGTAGGTTGCAGAATAAGTATGATGTTTTCTGTATGGACTATGCAAGTTGCCTTACAAAGGGAAACACTAGTCTCCAATGCCATAAGAAGAGCTATGGAACAGAAGACTTGTACTTGAGAAATTAAATTAGACTGCAAAAAGTTAAGTTGTATGGATAAAGAAAGAGCAGGATCAATTTAAGTACCCAGACACTTATATGGCTGCATGAAACTTAGTCAAGTGGAATCTTGGGAACTATTCAGGTGTACTGAGTTTGGCAAGTTCGGTAGTGGTACCAAGAAAATGTGGTTTTGGTGTATTTAATATATAGCAGGCAACTTTACAGCTTGGTGTGAGTGGAATGAAGGAATTTGGTTGGCTGATCTGAAAAAGTGGCAGATTTAATGATATACATAAAGGAACAGATCATCTGATAAAGTATGCAGTAAAAATACAGGTAGTTTTGAGTGAATTATGGAAAGCTGCAAAACGGAGTGATTACAAGATGGAAATTTATAAAACACTATAGCTAAGAATCTAAAGTAAGGGGCAGGATGAGGCTATTCTCATTTCAAAAATGTGCTGAGATATGTAAAAGTCTGGGGAACTTCATTATTAGACAATTTATGACAAATCTAGTCAAATAAAGGTAAATGAGGGAGACGGAGCAAAATTCAAAAAGTGAGAAATTCTGCATCATAAGATTCAAACTGAGTAGCTTGAGATAGTATTGAAACCAACCATACCATGCTGATTAAAGAGGCAGGCTGCAATTATTTATGAACTTAAGCACATAATCTACTGAATATTATTTTATTTCTTGGAACAGAGATTCAGTCAGCATTCAGTGTGATGAGAGACATATTGATGGGGGAGTGTAGATATTGTGGACAGACAAATAGGTGAATAGATGCATGCATACATATGTGCATACATGTCCCCTTCAGAAACCCAAAATCCCACTTACCCAACTTTCAAAAGACCAACATCAAAAACCCCAAATCCCTGAAGACTGACTGCTCGGAACACCGACAGATTACTACACGTAAGTAACCACTTGGTCAGCATGTTGACCTTTGCCCCTTACCTCCGCAGTAGTGAGATCTCGGAGTGGGTATATTTAGTTAGGGGGGGTGTGGGTGTGCGGCCCCCCACATAGAGGGTTTGGGGGCAAAGACCCCCACATGGGTGGGTTTTCTTTGCTTTGGTTTTAGTGTGTTTACAGGGTTGGGTGAGTGGTTACATACCTGCAGTGATCTGTTGTTCCAAGCAGTCAGTCTTGTAGGATTTCAGGTTTTTTGTCTTGGTATTTTAAAAGTTAGGTAAGTGGGATTTTAGTCTACTGAAGTAGACCTATGAATACATATGTCTACATATGCATAAGGTTAACCTACTGATGGATGATGCTTGAGCTCTTGAGCTTCAGTTGCCCGAGGTTTAACTCACCGATGATCGGAGTTCATCCACTGGAAATCATTGGGACATTTCTGACAGCAGTGATGCCCTTTCCAGAGGAATTTCCTCCTTCTCTGAGTTGGTGTGACAGTGAAGTTGCTCACAGTGTGGGTGCTTACTCCATCACAGTGGGGTGTGCAGAGGGTCTATCAAAAAATAGTTTTTTTAGGCCAATATTTTGGCAAATGCAGTTCAGGGTTTCCAATCCTGTGTGCATTCAGTTTCATCCACTCATAGTAGAAGCCGTGCATAAATACATACATATACATACATGCATGCATACACATATACATACATATATTTATATATATATATATATATATATATATATATATATATATATATATATATATATATATATATATATATATATATATATATATATATATATATATACATATATATATATATCTATATATATATATATATATATCTATATATATATATATTTATATATATATATATATATATATATATATATATATATATATATACATATATGCATAAATTAGAAATTACCTGAGTTAAATACAAATATGATTTTAATCTATTTGCAGTACATTATTTATTCACAAAATAATCTCTAGAACAAGTGTATAAAATACATTGCATGCTCGTTTGTTTTATTTTCAATATTATTTAAATACTGAAAGAAGAAAAGGCACTGTTTTACATGTCAAGATGAAGAGCATAACAGTAATTTAATTTTATACAAGTTTTTCTTATAGAATCATTAATTTGAAGGGTGGATATTCTATAAAGAAGTGTTTGGTTGGCTTTAGAAATAACCAAGATGATGTACTCTGTTATGAGAATAATGTGCTTGGCTAAATATTGTTTCTATCCAGTGAGTGAACACTGGATTATTATATTAAAATCTTACCAGAAATGTTGTGCAGCTTGAAGGTTACACTGCAGTATGGCATTTGCCACAGTAAGTTGTATTCCCTTATCCTTTTCTCATCAGTTTGCCTCTATCATTTTTATTCCATATCCCTTGCTTTTACTTTCCAAAGGAAGGGCCATTCATAGAGCCATCCTGCATCTGCTCAACAAATTTAAATTGTTGGTTTACAACAGGTCAGGCTCAGCAATTATTACATGAATTCAGTTTGTGGTACCAAATACTCAGGAAGGCCGGCTTAATATTAACAAAGTATATTTCCCACTAAAGATCAAGTAATATTATTGAATACACCAGAGTGGAGAGTTGTAACACCAATTTGAGCAATGAGTCTAACTTCTGAATTCAGTTTGGTCATAAATTCACTAAGGTAGTCTAGCTGATGTGGTCATTTTAAAACAAATCTAGTGCAAATACACACCTTAGCCACCCATGCTCTGATATCATTTGGTGGTATTATGTGTGAATACTTTGTACTAGTGTAGTTTGGAGTAAATCACATGATGAGCATTCCTTAGAAAATGCAGTTATATATCCAGTTTGGATCTACAAGTAATCTCCTGGGACTGGCTATCTACAATTTCTGCAGGATTTCCATTTTTAGCACTGACAATCTGGTTTTAGAAACATGCTATTGTTGTTAAAGAGCTAGCTGGGTATTGAGAAAGAGAACATGCCTTGCACTCATTTACCAGTGGTTAGTATGGGACAGACCACTGGGAAATTCCAGAAGGCATACCCCTGAACAAACAATCCCAGTTTACAACACATTCCTTCTAATTCAGTGAGGAGCCAGATGGCTGACCACTATAAAGCTGAAGCTTCTTACCTGATGTTATTTCTACAAAGCCTGACATGATCCTAGATCATAGGTGGGATAGGATACCTTCAAAATTATTAGTATGATGAGTAAACAGTCTGGCAGTGGTACAAAAAAATCAAACAACCAAACACATCACCAGGAAAAACAACTAAAACAATACAAACAGTAATAGGTTCATGGGTGCATAGGTTGATGCTAGGCTATCTGCCCTAGGGCATTTATAAGCCTAGTCAGAGTGTGTTTGGCTTTCGCCACTCTTTTAAATTAGTTGACTGTGCCTCTGTATCGTAGGTCACAGAAGATAGCCCTTCAAAGGTTAGTTTACTGTGCCTCTGTCTAGCAGGGACACAGAAGAGATCCCAGGGGTAAACCTACGATCTCCCATCCACTCGTCAAGATTTCTCTTGAAGAGGGTCATTGAGGGGGTCTGCCTAACATGGATTGGGATTTTATTCCAGAGTGATGGGAGCCTCTTCGATATGAATCTGTCCCTCCAGCATGTCCTATTTATTTCTGTGCTGAGGTTTAAGTCCCTGGAGTGTGTAGCTCTAAGGGATTTGGATTTCCTGAGGTGGAGAATGTCCATTAATTCTGGTTTAGACATGGCTTTATACGTCAGGCACAGATCATCTCTGAGTAGGCAGTATGCAACTGAGTAGAGCTGAAGTTTCTTTAGCCTAACTGCGTAGGGCATCTGTTTGAGTCCCTTGATCCTCTTGGTGAGGTACTTTAATAAGCCCCACATGGCTTGTAGGCTAAATATTGCTGTACTATCACCTTCTTTATAGCTAAGATGGTACTTTTAAATCAAGGATATCCTGCATAAGGACTCAGATTCACACTACGACAGAGGGTGTGAAGCAAACTAAATGGTTCCGGTACTGTATGTGACAAGCATGACAGCTACAGAAAAGTTTCTCTTCATATACCTATTAAGAATAAGAGGCTTGGATTTTTCCAAAACATGTATACACATTCTGCCAGCTCTTACTGAACTATGTTTCAGAGTAACATTAGCTTTAAACAGAATGGAACAACAAAGTTGGCAAACAAGAGTAGTGTACATTCCATTCACTCATTCATCATATCCACAAAAATTAAACACATTTACATCTTGCCTAAAGACAACCGGTTTGATCCAGTCATTGTACCTAGGTGTGATTTAGCAATTTAATGTTTACCATTCACTCACATACTTGGCATAATTGACAATAAATCATCTGCTACACAGCTGAAACTGCACTCGTTATTAATCTTTTGGATGTTCCTGTAATGCTGTTGGGCAATATATGAAGGTCAGAAAGTACTGCCACCTGCTTCTGAAAAACAATGCTTTATTGTGGAATCATAGTACCACACAGAAGGACAACAATGACATTAAAGCTGGACTTGGCCTGTAGTAACATAAGCAAAACATTGGCTAGACAACTAGAAAATAATAATAGAAGTCTTTTCAAAGAAAAGGCATTTACTGCCAAGGCACTAGAAGGTTAAATACTTATGTTGGTGTGGTGATGTTTTGATGTTATGTTAAGTGGCTTAAGACCTAGAAGGACATGTTTTTATTTTTCTTCTCAGTTAGCATACAGATTGCAAAGAGCTTGTAAATTAAAAAAATATATATAGTTAAATAGTAGCTTAAAAAAATCATTTAGTAACTGGACTAATCAAATTGACACTTTTCAGCCACGACCTGGCTCACAAAGTAGAAATGAAACTGTATGTAGACTGTGTGTGTATACAGGGTGAGACCACTTAGGTCAGTAAACAAATCAAAGTGACATTAGAGAGCATGCAAGTACAAATGGATAATAATGTCCAAGGAGGTCATTCACAGGCAAATAACAGACCTCCTGTGAGTGTTGTGAGGTCTCTCCAGCCCAGGAAGATCAGTTCTTTCTCTGTAATACCCACCCTGTTATGCATTACTAAACATAGAAAATGGGCTAGGTGTTATTTTGATGATAGTTATATTAATAAGCTAATTGGGTGTATTTGTATGTTATATAGTTTTGTTGTTGATTGGGGTAAAAGTAGTCTCTTTTATTTACAGTTTGTAAAAGGCATTTCTTTCTTTTTTATTTAGGGGTTAAATTTTGCTTTCAATTTCCATTTTTATTTAATTTTAGATGTGTTATTGTTTTCTACTTGCTTATAAGTATTTTTAATCTTTAGTTTTGGTTGTGTGTTTTATTGTTTGTTCCAAAGTCCCAGTGCGTTTTGTGTGTGTGTGTGTGTGTGTGGGGGGGGGGGGGGTCAGTTTCATATGTGGCATGTTTTTATATAAAATGAATCTGCTGTGGCTACAAATAACTGGATGGCCAGTAGTCTCCTATCATTGGGATCAGTAGTATAACAGGAGGAGATGTCTGGCAGTTTAGTCATAGTTAACTAGAAAGTTATAACACATTAGAATGTATGCACAATGGTGAGAGGAAGTGAAAAAAGAGAGGAAGATATAAAAACTGATAGACTCATATGTGAGGTAAGGCAAAAAGAAAGAGTGGAACTTTTTAAAGAAGCAGTGAACACTGTAGTATGAGGCATCCCAAGCTTTGAACTGTGTGGTTAACCTGTCACTAACGTATGCATTTTGTTAGAAAAACAGGAAGTAGAAATGTTAGAGGTAGCAATCACTGCTTTGTAGCTCAATTAGTTGCTATAGGTCTTATAATGCAGGGTTTCAGTTTTTTTTATTGATATACAGTTAATTACAGAATTTATTTAATGGTATATGTTATGTGACAGTTAGTGATATGTCAATTTGATGAAAACTCTTTTTTTCCTTTCTAATGGCTCATGGACTCACTGGACTTTTCCTATACGTTAATTCACCACTGTAGAACATTGATTGGCCAGTGGGCATGGCTGTCATTTCATAGGCAGTACACATCAGATTCATCTAATTCAATGAGTACACAAGAAATTCCAATATATTTTACTAAAACTTTGTAACAATTTCATGAAACCAGTGTCCCCATCTTAGTAATATATTCCATATAACGCATTTACATGAATTGTCCTATATCCATATGTACATAGTTTAATTTCATAGTATTGAGGTGAGCATTATCCTTTACCATGATGAATATGGTACAGACTGAGCTGTTAAATCAGGTTAAGAATGTAAAGTTAAATATTTACCAATCCAGAGGTATAAGAAAGAAAAAAAAAAGGGAAATGGGTAGCAAAAAGAAGGTGAGTAAAGAGATAGATTTGAAGGAGTGGAGAATGAAAGTAAAATGTGTGAGTGGGGAGAAAGATTTTAGACAGGACATCGAAAGCCAGAATAGACAGTATGGCAAGTGCACTTAAGAAATGAATGCATGAGTGGTGGAGAAATAGTAGGAGGAACATAAACAGGAAAAGACCACAAGATGGTATCAAATAAGCAATCTAATGTGAGAAAATGTCACACAAGGTCTGGCCATACACCACAAAGCAAGCACAATCATCAAATACAAAAAAAAAAGTAAGCCCCCCCCAAATAAAAAAATCCTTTTATAGCTCTCTATATTCCTTTCTCAGTACAGTATACAGTTCTGTAGACTCAGGTGCACAATGGTATATAGACAGTGACACTTGGTGGGTAAAAAAAATAGTGCAAAATCTGCATCAAAAGCTGCCTGAAGAGAGTGGATGGGAAGAGGGAATAAAGCAACGTAATATCAATATGTCTGAGTAAAACAAGGGGAAAAGAGATGATGATTAGTCAGCCTGAAAGTCAATATAACTTTCAGTAAAATGGTATTTATAAAAGAATATATTTTAAACCCAAGGCCATGTTGGGAGAAGGATGCTTGCCCAACAAAAACTCAGGTGAACATTACTAGCCAAAAAGCAACCTGACAAAAGAAAACCCTTAAGACTTTTGTTCTCATTTATCACAAACTGGAGCAGCAACAGAAGTTATTATATTATACAGAAGAATGCAGTGTGGCAAAAACCCTGTATGCCCCCCCCAACAAAAATTGACTTCCTTTTTTTTGTATTTGGCCACTTTTGTTTGGCCCATAGGTAGTGTTTTGTCATCTGATTTGCTATCTACTAAGTAACTAAGTTTTGACCTTGTTAAAAATATGAAAAAGACAACATTAAATAAGCATTCCAGTAAATACACAGATAAGTAACTATATGCAGTCAGTCCCACCAGGGTAAAACATATTAAATGCCTGATGTGATGATATGAAGTAGTGCCATCTGTTCCAGGAAAAGTAGAGCAGTGAATATATAACATATGCCAACATAGCTATCCAAGGTCTTGCAAAGAATTGTATGTCATTTGACGATCACACTGATTTGTACAGATGCTTGAGTTAAAAATGTAAAGTTGCTTGTGTTAAAAATGCATCAACAGTGGGTCCTGTTGGACAGAAAAGAGATGTACCTGTATGTCAGGCAGTATTATTATTATTATTGTCCTTAGGGGTGAACTAATAGCTACCTAGAAAGGGTGGACGTTTTTGAAATTGCTTTATACCTTTCAGATGATGAAACAGATCTTAGCAAAGCACTGTGTGAGTATTGTACCAGAGTCAGGTGACCAGAGGTGATGTCATTCTATAACCAGCACTGAAATGATTCTTTAGATATTACTGAGAGATATGATGGAACAGAACCCCTACAGAACACAGTACTAAACACAGGCACGACAGCACAAGTCTGATTAATACACAAGTGCAGGCGAACTGATAACAGATGGCATCAGCAGGCCATGTGGGAGACAAGAAGTTTAGAGGCCTGTATGTAATGGATGTGTAGGCATGATCAAGTATCAAAATACTGGCAATCCTTGTAACTGAAGAAGTAACTGTAGGATTCATATGTCTGCTCTGCTGTGTAGACACATACACACACACACACACACACACACACACACACACACACACACACACACACACACACACACACACACGCACACTTGACTGCAGTGAGAACAGAACCCCTGCCTATGTATGTACATGAAGTACAGAACACAGTATTTAATGCCAGTGCCACATCACAAGTCTGATTTATACAAGAGTGCATGCGAACTTATAGTAGATGACATCAGCAGGCCATGTTGGGAACAGCAGGTTGTGAGGCC
Organism: Protopterus annectens; assembly: GCF_019279795.1. Taxonomy (NCBI): domain Eukaryota; kingdom Metazoa; phylum Chordata; order Ceratodontiformes; family Protopteridae; genus Protopterus; species Protopterus annectens. The sequence goes on from NC_056730.1 coordinate 1,141,537,707, forward strand.
TACATAGGCACATAGCTTCATAGGTTCATATGAGACTAGTAGTCTAATAGCACTAGGGTGCTTAGAAATCTAGCTGTGTAAAAGCACAAGTACCCTTACTGAGCTTAGTTGGATGGTCATTTTTAGCAGAGCATGTTTGCGAGCAGCAACAACTGGCCCTGTCCATGAGGGATATAGGTACCAGCCCAGAGGTGACTTTACAATCACCCAACCCATAGTCAAGTTTGTGCTTAAATTGGGTCATTGAATGGCATTGCTTCACATGCAGTGAAAGCCTATTACAGAGGAGTGTGAATCATTGTGGGATATATATGTCTCCCCAACATATTCTGCTTATGTCACAGGCTAGGTTGAGAACCCTGGGGAAAATTATAGTTGCCTTATTTGAATTGCAGATGTCCATCATCTGAAGAAGGACAGGGTCTGAGACTGCTCTGCAGAGCAGCCATATGTCACCTCTCAGCAGGCTATATGATATAGAGTACAGGTATGTCAGTCTTTCCATGTATGTCATGTTTGGAGGACTGGGAGTCTCCCAGGCACAACCCTGTGTTCTTTTCAATTGCTGCAGGTGTCTGGTGAGGTACAAAGAGATATGAGCATTGCACTACATTATTGCTGTGATAAGGGTAGAGTACAGCAGAGGTATGAATACCCTGGTCTTGGATGTGCTTTCCATATTACTATGTGCACAACTCAGATTGTGTGCGTCACCACTATGGGCACATAGTGATGAAAGTGTAGATTGCTATCAACATGTGTTCCCAAGTCTTACAATACTGTGTTTGAGCTTAGGGGCTGCTCTCTCTCTCTCTCTCTCTATCTATATATATATATATATATATATAGATATATATATATATATAAAATAATTACCAGGGGTAGTTCGTTAACAAAGGTGACAGAGCCATTGTATGCTTAAAGTTCAGTTTGTGAGTTTGTCACCAGTCATCAGTCTGTGTCAGCCCCTTCTGTAAAACACGACCATCATTTGGGGACTCTGTATGAGTGCATCTGGTTAACAGTCAACTGAAACTTGATAAACTATAGAACATCTACTGTTGCCTGTGCTTCAGGGAAATATTTCCTAAATAGTTGGCAGTCCAACACAGATCCTTGTGGTATTCCATTGGTGAGTGGGCTAGTAGTGAAGGTGCAGTCTCCAACGTTGAGACTTTGTGTTCTGTCATTGGGCCAGTTGGCTATCCATCTAGTACTGTATGCTCTAAATCTCAGATGGGAGATCTTCACTATGAGAAATGAATGGGGTATAATGTCAAAGGCCTTGGATAAGTCCACATAAGTGGTATGTCCTTTTATCCCTCATCCAGGTCTTTGGAGTCAGTATCCAGAATTCCACGAGGGTCAATAAGCAGGATCTATCTATGCCAAAACCAAAATTAGTAGGATAAAATGTATTAAAGTCACCTCTGTCCCTGTGGATATGGTCTGTGATGATTCCTGCAATAGCCTTGCAGATAAGACTTTTTTAGGCATATGGGTCAGTAGTTGTAGTTCTGCATGTTACCAGATTAATGTGCATTGCATGATACACAATGTTTGAAATTACATTTTGTAGTGTGGTTGATATAGGTGTGGAAAACGTACTGAGACCCGAGGATTGTAGTGCTTGGTGGGGTGCCAAAACATGGATATATTTTAAATATATGACATTCAGTTAGCTAGGGCCCTCAGTTTATAATGTTTCTACATATAATGTCATGTCATATGAAGGAAATGGGCAGTATACAAGAGAAATACAGCATAATATGTACATTTCCTTAGTGTGGCGGGCAGTGTGTTTGTGTGATGATTAGCAGAGTGTATAGGCATGGTAGATGCTCATGTTTTCACATAGGTAAGCAGTGCACAAATGCAAGCCACATTGCTAAAGTCTGATAATTAGTACTGAGTCTATGAAATACACCTGCAGCTTAACTGACTGTATGGCAACACGTGTTAATGCATTGAAGCATTCCTTTTTTTGGACCAGATGGTACTGGGTTTAAATACAGGCATATGCAATACTTTAAAATACTTTTCATTACAAAATGATAATGCAATGAATGACATGAATTGTTTACATGAGATATGTTGCTGCATTTTGCTGCTGCTCACCATCACTGTACATTGGTGCACAATGCACACCTCCTCACAAACATGGATCCCAAAAGGAGGGGGAAGAACATAGTCTGACAGCTAGTAATGAGTCACTGGAATACACCCGCTACCTAACTGACTCTGTGGCAGCAGGTGTTAATCCACTTAACACAGTAATGCATTCCTTTATGGGGCCAAATGGCACTGATTTGAATACAGCTGTATCTAACACTTTTAAGTACGTTTTTATCACCTTCGATGCACATTTGTGGGCATTGCACACCATCTCACAATAAGGCATTAAAGAAAAGAAATAGGGAAGATAGGACAGTGGTAAAATGGGGAGCAAACAGGAGGAAGAACAGATGGAAAGCAATACAGAAATCTGCAGGAGGGAGGTAGAAATGACGGAAATCCGGTTGATGGCTGCAATCACTTGTTGAATAAACTGAATAAATATATGAGTACACTACATATGAACGTATGGCATCTCAAACTATTAAAGGCCTATCAGAATAAAAATATTGCCCCTAGAGGGTTAAGGATTAAAATACAGCCACTGGTGGGTAAAGTGGATGATATATTGTTAAAGGAATGGAGTACAGCACAGCAAAATGCTTCCATGAAATTTGTCAACATACTTTCCAGATATTATGAACGAATAGTTGAGGAGAATATTGAGGAAATTAAAAGAGTGTGTGAGGGACTGAAAGTGTATTAGGGACAGCCTCAGTATGTCACCTGTCTTAATAAGCTTACAAAGGATCTATTGGTCCTTGAGAAATAAATTATGGATAAAAAAATACTTAAATTTAATAGGGACCTGGGCGACTATCAAAGGGGGAAACCTTTTGATTATTGTAGGAATGTAAAATTTGTGGATTTTGATAAACCAGCCTAAACACCAAAGAGGAAAAGGCCTAGATCTATCCTTAGAAAGATAAGTATTAGTTACAGTAGTACATCAGGAGAAGATTCTTCTGCCACAGATAAAAAGGGTCCTAACACACATGAATCCCACATCCCCAAGAAACAATGTAGCCGTGAGCACCCTTTAGACATAACAGACATAGGGTGAGAGAAAGCATAGGGATAAACACAGTGGAGGGTCTACTACAAACATTGTTGACAAGCTAGACAAATATTATAATGTCTACAATATTTCAACTGTTGAGCTTACTGATGGAGAAAAACAATTGTTAAATAAAGGAATCAACTATGTCTCTGTTTTTTTTTTTTGTTGAGGAAGATGCTTTGGTAGATAATGTTTTAGCTTTTTGTCGAAGACTTAACCTCAAATTGTTTTTTGGCTCTAGGGATATCTCACAAAGATCTACTGACTTTAAATGTTTGAAGTCTGATTTTATACCCCCGATGAATAAACATGTCTCCATATTTCAACAAATGGTTCTCAAAGATCTGCATTTTATACCGTGTCATTCTAGGACACTCAGTCATAATTTGACAGCTGATGAACACGAGGCTTTTAGTAATTTGAAGAATAATACAAATATAGTTATCCTGCCTGCTGACAAGAGTGGGGCTGTGGTAATTATGGATAAGGATTATTATCTAGCTGAGGGAACTAGACAGTTGTCTAACCCTCAGCATTATATGCATATGCCTATGGACCCCACTATGAATTTTAAGAAGGACATAGATACATTTCTCAGACAGGCAGTGGAGGAGGGAATGATTAAGGAATCAACCATGCAACATTTGATGGTGAATGACCCTAAAAAATAATTACTATATTTGTTACAGAAGATCCACAAGAGTTTGGATAAACCTCTGGGCAGGCCAGTTGTTTCAGGCACAGGTTCCTTAACGGAACCATTGTCTGTTTTTTTGACACAGTATTTACAAACACTTGTGAAACTTATAAGAGCTAGAATACAGGACACAACACAATTCTTGAAAATCATATCAGATACACAATTGGAATCAACCTGGTTGCTCTATATCCTGGGTGTGAAAGCCCTTTATACCAACATACTCCAATGGGCGGGCCTACAGGCATCTGATTATTGGCTAAGAAGAGCTGATTTATATCCGGCAGGTTTTAATACACTGTTAGTTTGTATGGCTAAACATATCTTATCCAAAAACGTGTTTTATTTTCAAGGGGAGTGTTACTGGCAGACACAGGGAACAGCAATGGGTGTGCCATTTGCTCCCATATATACTGATTTATTTATGGGATTCCTGGAGGAACAATTGACATGATGACACCCATAATCTCTTTCTGGATGAGATGGACATCTAGACGACATTTTTAGATGATTGTTGGATGGTTTGGTGATCTGATAGGCAATATCTTTTGGAATTTATACAATACCTAAATGGAAATAAGTGTGTATAGAATTTACCTTAAATTGTGAAACTCAACAAATTAACTTTTTAGATGTTATGATCATTAGAAATCCTAATAATACATTGAGAACTCAGGTTTATAAGAAATACCCACAATACAATAACCTACTGTTTGCCTCCAGTTTACACCCACACCACATTATAAGGAATATACCTAAATCTCAATTTCTACGAATTAAAAGAATATGTTCTACACAGGGGGATTTTGATTCATTTCAACAGGATTTGACCCACAGATTTGGGATTATAGACAACATGATATTAAGTCTGTCAGTGAACAGGCTTCTAAACAGGATAGATCTGGATTGCTGGAGTACAAATGTAAACCACCTAGAGATGACTCGGATGTAATTAGATTTGTCACGACTTATGGGCATAACATTAACCTGGTCCGGGATGTGGTGGCCAAAAATTTGAATATTTTATTGGCCAATAATGAAATGTCCCAGGTTCTTAAAACTAGATGTCAATGTTTGTATCATAGAGGGAGGACACTGGGATCATATTTTTCACATTATAAACATCATGGAACCAGGGGTAACTTTGAACATCAGATGACAATTACTGGGGACAAATTGTTGGGTTCATTCCCATGTGGCCATTGTACGTTTTGCTAAATTATGTACAAATCAAAACAATTTTCCAGCAAAAATACCAGTCGATTTTACAATATAAAATTTTATGCCAATTGTAATACCAACTGGATTATATATTTGGCCAGTTGTACTTGGTCAGCATTTTACATAGGTCAAACCTCCCACCCGTTATGTTTTCGTATATCCGAACATCTATCTGATATATGTAACAAGCGACTAACTAATACTCTATATAGCCATTGTGCCTCCTGTAAATCTTTTATGGTGATAGACAAAATCCAGGGGGACAGAAGCAATAAACTTGGCTGGCATTCGATTTTAAACAAAACAGAGAAGGGTTGGATAATCAAGCTGGGTGGCCTTTTTTCTTATGGTCTGAATGACCATCTCTAAGGATAGTATACAAAAATAATTTCTTGATATTTGCAATTGTTTTGCAAAAATTTTATTAAATAACCAAAGGGAAATGATGCAACAGGATGTGAGAATTAATTTATATATATATATATATATATATATATATATATATATATATATATACACACACACACACTAGTGGTACTTGTTTGATTGAAGTTTAATCACTGAAGAAGGCTAGAATGCTGAAACCGGTATGATTTTGGTGGAATTATACATGTACATTAAACTATAGTAGTGCTTTATACACCTTGGTGCTGGATGCTTTTTGGGACTTGGAGTTTGGATTTTGGCCAGTTGCATCTGCCGTACTTGCAAGTGTGCTTCAGGAAGTATAGGTAGAAATGAACAATAGCCATCCATATCTTCAACAGTAAAAACTGATAATATATGCAGAATTTTAACTAAATTTAAACTGTCACCTTCAGAAAGAGGGGTGACCAAAACACTAACACTATCATATTGTATAGCCAACTGGACTGAATCAAGTATGTCAGGAAGATCTGTGTGAAATGAAGAGCTATGTATGGGATCATTTAATTAATTATTTATTTATTTTTTGTGGGACAGGTGCCTGTTATTTATTTATTTATTTTTTGACAGAGAGGAATGTTGGGGAAAGGATGTAGATATGTCTGGGTCTAGAATGTTTTGTAGGTGAGGAAGCAAGTGCAGACAGCCAAGACAAACAATACAAGAGACAGGAATGGTAATATACACAAGATGTCAGTGGACACTATGGATGGGGTGAGGGTGGGGGCATCCAGGACTCATGGTCATCAAACTGGGGGTGACAGTGACAACTGAGTCCTCACCTTTTGGACTGTCATCACTGTCACCTTACTTCACCACTGGCTGGAGTGCTCAACGTCTGCTTTTTCTCCTCTTGGTCCTATGCAAAATGAGGGAGAGCAGCCCCTCCATTTGGTGTAGGCATGCACCAATAGTGCAGCACACAACCTTACACACCATCTCTGGAAGTTCAGCATGAGTGATAAACTCACCACTTCTGACACTGCTCCCAGAGGAGCCACTGGACTATCCTCTAGTGTAAAACTACCTGAGGGAACAGGTAGTGCAGGCAGCAGAGGTGGTGCTGCCAGGTTGGCTGCCAGACATGCTGGGCAATGGTGCTGGGCCAGTGGAGTGGGGGCAGGCAGATCCTGTGAGGCAGGCCTTCCCCACTGTGCTATGGGGCATTTCATGATTTGGTACACATGGATGACATGGACATATTTTGATAACACATAACAATATAAAACAACCAAAAACAAAAATAAAATAAAATAAAATGAGAGGGATAAGGTTTGGGGTGAGGAAAAAAAAGATTAGTGCCTTCATATGTAACATACAATATAATTAAATTACTCTATTATCTTAACATTTACTCTTAAGACTACCAGCCCATAGCAGATAACTAGTACTTTTAAGACTACCAGCTGCTAACATATGCACACTTTACTACAGACTGCAGCAAATACTCCTTTACCTGTGCATGTATTGCACATATGCGTATTCCAGTTATACAGATTACAGTTTACAGTGGGGCATACATGCCACAGATATAGAGCTTTTACTTTAAAGCTTTAAGTTACACATAATGTAAGAATTGTATAGTTGGGATGTGTGATATTTGAACCCACCACCCCTGACTAAAGTCTAATATTGTAGTTTTGTTTTTTGCTACAGACTAGTGCATGCATACTTGCTTTTGCAGTTGAGATATGCATGCTAAATTTGATACAACTGTATAAAATACCAAAAAGCTATCTTTAACTTTTAATGTTACAATAACACTACTCTTCTGCTGCATACATACTATATGCCTCCCTCATCCTCACCAATCTAGCAGCATGGGTCCTAACATTGCATCCCTTTCCATGACAACTGTGGAGAAAACAGAACAGAATACCATTATAAATACGAATCTTGCCTATATGCAGCTTTTAAGCCTTACAAGTACTCTCTGTGGTTGATACTTACACATCTGTGGGATATCCTCCATCCTATATTCCTCAATCCAAGCATTGAGAATACCCTGGTTCCTACTCCGGAGGTCAGTGTAGTGATCCCTACACTGGTGGCCAGTGTGGGGATACTGATGGCACTGGTTACAGCCCAGGCCAAATTATCACAAGCTTCTGACTTATACTGGGTTCCAGAATAGTCTCCCTGCTGCAACCTGGTACTGCAGTGTTTCACTAAGAGCCCAACAAAAATCATGGACTCCTGGACACCCCATCTCTGAACCCTAAACCTCACATCTTCTCCATGAATGCCAGTCATTTCTACCATGGATCAAGAATAATGGAGACCACCGATTCCAGTTATCTCATTTACTGGGAGTTTACCATCACACAGACATGGTGCTCGGGGGTGTGCACTGAAGAGCAATATGCTTGCTTAATGGTAAGCGGTGCGCGACAGTGGCAAGCAATGACATTTCAAGGTTATGTGATGTACAGACATTTATGTATATATGTTATTCAAATGTGAAGACCATGCCAGTCTAGATAGCAGGAATATATTTACAGGAACATAGTACACAGTATACCCACAGTCAAAAAAACAAAGGTTGCACACCCTGTACTGGAACTCAAGACCATTTGGACTCCAGCCCAACACTTATAGCTGCTGCCACAGGATTAGTTACATAACATTCTCTGTCTTACTATTAATTCTTAAGGTCTTGCTGTTAACCAAAGCGCAACATATCTTACCGGGTTTGCTCGATGCCTTATAGTATTAATTGAATGCATACAGTTTTAATTCTTGATTGTCTGGGTCCTGTCTACTTCCTGAGTGGGCTAGTTGTCCAGTTTTCCCAATGCCATGCTTCCCACAAACCAGATAAACATCGCCAAACCTGGCATTCATTTTCCTCCATTTCCCTTGTTTGTGCTAAGCAGTGCATTGTGCAGTGACAAAGAAATCTAAAAAAAAAAAATTAAAAAAATATTAAAAAAAAACAGAGAGAGAAGGAGTCGAACACCATATGACCTGGCCCAAAAAAGAAAAGTATCAGTGCATTAACACATGTTGCCACAGAGTCAGTTAAGTTAAGTAGCAGGTGTATTTCATAGAGTCAATACTAACTGCCAGACTTTAGCAATGTGGCTTGCATTAGCAGGTATATCTCCCATGCGTATACACTTTGCTAATTATTGCATAATGGAAACTACATATTATTAAGTATTACTGCTGTTTAGTGTCCATTTCTTGTGTATGACATGCCATTACATGTGGAAACATTAAAAAATGAAGGCCCTATCTCACACTCTGTCACATATTTACAATACAGCCATGTGTTGCCCCTCCCCAACCACTGCAACCCTTGTGTCTCAGTACTTTTTCCACACACATATATCACCTACACTACTGGAAGTAATATCAAATGTTGTGTAATATGCAATGCACATCAATCTGGTAACATGCAGAAATGCAACTATTGACCCATAAGCCTAAAAATCCTTATCTGCAAGGCTAGGGAAGGGATGCATCTGCATGGACCTTATCCACAGGAATATAGGTGACCTTCAACACACTTGAGTTGACCCATGTTGTGTTTGTCATGGATAGATCTTACCTATTGAACCTCATGGACTTCTTTGATATTGACCCTGAAGACCTGGATGACAGATAGCAGGACATACCACCTATGTTCAGTTATCCAAGGTCTTTGACAATATCCCCCATTCATGTCTCATAGATAAAATTTCCCATCTTGGAATTAAGCCATGCAGTAATAGCTGGATAGCCAACTGGCTCACCAACAGAACACTATCTCAAAGTTGGGGACTGCACCCCTCACTACCTACTTACCAATGGAATACCCAAGGATCTGTGCTGGGACCTCATCTCTATTGTAACTACTTCCCTAAAGAGCAGGCAGTGGTAGGTGGCCTGTGGTTTACCATGTTTGCTGATGACTGCTAATTGGTCAGTCATATAGATTCCCCCAATGATGGTAACATATTACAGAAGGGGCTGACAGAGACAAATGATTGGTCACAAACTCACAGACTGAACCTTACAGCAAACAATGCCTTATTGTCCCCTTTGGCAATGAAGTACCCCTGCTAATTATGGTATATATAACAGTCCCCTCAGCTCAAACAGTGTTGTCAGACTTGTGAGAACATGTTCATAGCAATAGTAGTGAGATGCACATTCAGCATTCCTCAAATCATACATATAGAAATCACATACAAGACCAGGGAGGTCATAGCTCTGTTGTACTCCACCCTTATCGGACCTGTAATTGACTGCAAGGCTCCTTTCCGTCTGTACCTCACCAGATAACTGCAGCAATTGCAGAAAAAATAGAAGTTTGTGACTGGGAGAATGCAGGCCCTCCAGACATCACATACATGGAAAGACTAAAAGACCTGTCACTGTACTCAGTATCCTGCAAGCTGCTGAGAGGTGACCTATGCCTGACCTGGAGAGATGTCTCAGACCCTCCTCTACTGAAAATTCTGGACATCTGCAAATCACATGAGAAGGGAATAACTTGGGCCTGGGATTTCAACCTAGCCTGTGACATAAATAGAACATACAAGACGGGACAGATATATTGGCCAGCAACTCTCAGTCTTCTGTTATAGGCTCCCACTGCATGTGAAGAAGTACTCCTCAATAGCTCTGTTCAAGCACAACCTTCACTACTGATTGGGTGATTGTAAAGTCACCTTTGGGGTGGCACCTATGTCCCTCACAGTTGTTGCTGCTCACAAAATTGCTCTACTAACAGCAACCATGTAGATATGCTTAATAAGGGTACCTGTGCTTTTACAGACCTAGGCTTCTGTTGCATCATGTATACTGACAACCATGTACTCCTAAAATTTACAAATACAATATGTGAGAGATGCAACTATACAATGAGTCTAGAATAAATGTTCTCTCTCTCAGGTAATAACAAGCCAGATATCAAACAAGTTGTCAGCCCACGTACTTCACCTCCTCAAAAAACCAAGTGCACAACACATAACCCCACATATTCAGAAGTAGTTATTAGAAGCTTACCAAAATAGTAGAGACCTCACAGTGCAAACCTTCTGCACACATTACAGTCCCAACAGAACACACTACACATAAAAACAAATGTATCAGTTTGTCACCCATTAACCCCTTAAGACAAAACACCTGAAAACTAATATGTTGCTCATAGGCAAATCCATAGTGAGACACACAGATATCCCCCTCACCTGGCTGTACAAGGAGAAAGTCACAGTTGGCTGCCTGTCAGGAGCCTGAATCCAAAAAGACATGCACGCCCTCAAGTCTTTCAACAGCAAACACAGTTAACATCTCTGTCATACTTCATGTTGGAGTAAATGACTTGAGACATACCTCAATGGACTATATGAAGAGAGATACAGTATGACTGAGCTCTCAGATTATGTGTCCCAGACAGGTATGTCCATAGCACTAAGCAACATTCTACCTTTACCCACGATGATGCCTCACTACAAACAAAAACATTATCGACTTGGCTTAGCTACTAGTGTCAGTCCAGGGGATCCAGTATTTCTCAGCCTGGAAAGATATGACTGACAGACCACACTGCTTTTCCAGGGAGGGTCTTCATCTGTCACCTCTTGCCTTTCAGCTACTGACAAAGGTACTTGCTTACCCCATAGTGGCTTTTTTAGGCAATGTTATAAAGACAAAATTCATGACATAAAATATCCTCAAAAGACAAACTCAAGATTATGCTGCTTAACTCTAGGAATCTAAATCAGAACAACACTCAAAGGGGGCACTACTTACTTGGGAAGATGTCAATGTTTGTGCAGTCACAGAGACATGGTTTAGGGCCACAGAGAGTACTCTGGTCATGAAAGACTATAATGCTTTTCATATGTTCAGGCCGCAAAATGAATCTGAAAGTACCAAAGGAGGAGTTATATCCTTCTTCATAAAAGACAAATACACCTCAAGACTGGCTAAGCAGTATGATTCCCTGGAGTTACTCCAAGTCAAACTAACTGTAGGAAAGACCCCCCCACACATCATTATTGGGTACAGATCCATCAGAATGAACTATGAAAACCACACAGTGCATTGCTGGACTTACTTGAGTCACTAATAATACAGCCAGATGCCCTAGGCATGGGTGACTTTAACTATCTTTCCATCAATTGGGATACATATATGAGCTCGAACACACTCACCCTAAGGTTTCTAAACTTTATAAACACACATGCTCTTGAACAGTTCCCCCACAAGGGGCTCAAATGTCCTTGACTTAGTACTCACCAACATTGGAGATCGCTGCACCACCCCATGTGTGAGACCCTCCCTGGTAAGGTCTGACCATAAATCAGCCACATTCAGTATAACAATCACACCTGACCCTCCCTCCCAGGATCTAAAAGGTTAAAATGTTTCTCCAAAGCAAACTATAGCATCCTAAGTGATAGTTTCAAGCCTCCTGCCACCACTGACAGTAAAGACTCCTATATGGAGGTGTACACAAATGCCCTGTATAAACACCTTTACAAGTGTATAGATGTAGCTGTACCAGAATGGATCAAAACTTTCTCATGAAAAAACAAGCCTCACTGGTTGACATCTAGCATAAATAGATTATACAACAAGAAAAAGAAACTGATATCTAGAAAATAGAAGGAGCAGTCTCAGCAGAAGAACACCCTCCATAGCTTGAAAAAGCAAATTAGGCATCTTGTAAAGTTCTCTAAAGCTAATTATGAAACTAAATTAGCATTCATAGCTAAGGATAATCACAAGACATTCTTCAGCTATGTCTGTAATGTAAAAGGGAAGGCCTAGCTTTGCACCAAGTTCATATTGGACGGTACTACTCATACTGAACCTGAGGACATCATCAACCTGTTAGCAGACAGGTTTGGCAAAAAATTCACACCCCTGTCTCCACCAGTCATACCCCAACTCAAACCTATCACCAGTTCTCTGCCTATTATCTGCAAAGAACAGGTCATATCTGCACTGGCCAAGGCCAAAAACGCATCCTCTAATGGACCAGATAACATTACAGGCTGCTTACTAAATGGCGTAAGGTAAGAGTCAGTATAACCAAAGGGTACTCTCTTTAACCATAGTCTTAAGTAGTGGCTTTGTCCTGGCAGAGAGAAAAACAGCAACTGTAATCTCCTTGCACAGAGGGGGTCCCAAAACCAACCCAGGGAACTATAGACACAATAGCCTGGTCAGCCTCATCTGAAATGCCATGGAGAGAATCATCTTGGACCTTATCAACAAGGACATTGGTGACCTTCAGACTCTGGGCCCAGCACAGTTTGGCTTTGTTAAGTGCAGATCATAGGTTCATAGGTTCATACTAGGCTATCTGCCCTAGGCATTTATAAGCCTAGCCAGAGTGTGTTTGGCTTTCACCACCCATTTTAAATTAATTTTTCTATGCCCTTTTTCGAGGTTAGTATACTGTGCCTCTGTCTAACAGTGACACAGAAGTGATACCCGGGGTAAATCTACGATCTCCCATCCACTCATCAAGATTCCTCTTCAAGAGAGTCAATGAGGGACTCTGCTTAACCTGGACTGGGATTTTATTCCAGAGTGAAGGGAGCCTCTGGGTTATGAATCTGTCCCTCCAGCATGTCCTATTTATTTCAGTGCTGAGGTTCAAGTCTCTCGAGCACATAGCTCGATGGGATTTGGATTTTCTGAGGTGCAGCATGTCCATTAATTCCGGGTTGGACATGGCTTTATACGTCAGGCACAGATCGCCTCTGAGCAGGCGGTATGCCACTGAGTAGAGCTGGAGTTTCTTTAACCGGGCAGCATATGGCATCTGTTTGAGCCCTTTGATCCTCTTGGTGAGGTACTTTTGGGGTCTTTCCAGTTGCTGCAGGTGTCTGGTAAGGTACATCCCAAAAGGGGCATTGTACTCAATTATGGGCCTGATGAGGGATGAGTAAAGAGGCACGATGATCATGCCTATGAAATCTAGTGGAATTATTCAAGAGTGCCATCAAAGCCCTGGATGAAGGAAAATCAGTACATACTGACTATCTCAACTTGGCCAAGGGATTTGACACAATCCCCCACTTAGGAATCATTGAGAAAATCACCCAGCGGAGGATTAACCCCTATGTCATTAGATGGGTAGCCAACTGTCTCACCAACAGAATGCATACAGTCATAGCTGGGGATTGCACCAATACCAGTAGACTTGTTACCAGTGGTGTTCCACAAGAGTCTGCGCTGGGCCTCCTAATGTTTGGAATCTATTTCTCAGAAATTCAGGAAATAATAGAATGCCTGTGGCTTACCAAATTTACTGACAACTGCAAACTGTGTGCAATCATTGAATCCCCAAATGATGTCAACATACTACAAAATGGACAGACATACATAAATGATGGTTTCCAAATCCACAGACTTAAACCTAACCCAAAAAATTGCACTATTATCCCATTCAGCAAAGGTCCCAGCAAATTACACTACTAATAATACCCCTAAGTTCCAACCAAATGGTGGGAGATTTGGGAATGCAGGCTGATAACAACTTCAACTTTGATCATCATGTGTCAACAGTGGTAAAGTAGGCCTTTTACATTGCACACCTCATAAGCAAGAACATAGCATCCAAAACTAAGAAAGTTGTGAATCCACTGTACGTCTGCTCATCTCTTTGCATACGTGATCATGTCAGTGTTTCCTGTGGCACACCTGTCCATATCTTCTACAATGGCCACTCACAGCATTCACATCCTGCACAATCTGCTGCCATATCAACAACCTCTGTGACATTTCTCCTCATCCCCTTTCCAGGAGAAAAGCACCATGTTGCCAAAACCAATCTATGATAACTTAATTTTCATCATTGCTGAAGGGGGGGGTGTTTCCATAGATGGACACACCTGAGTGACATACTTGTAGGTGTTCTAAAAGATAACAGAAGTATAATGCTGGTTTGTATCACATAATCGAAACTCAGAACATCGAACATGGAAATGCACGAATTGTCACATAATCGGATACTGTATTGTGGGGGGCTGCACCCCCCACTAAAGATATATTCCTACTCTGAGGTCACACTACAGTAAGGAAAGAGCAAAATTCCGGATCTTCACTGTATTGTGACATAAATTCAGGCACTTCAATTATGTGAAAATCCATGCATTTGCGCGTTCGATGTTCTGAGTTTTGATTATGTGATATAAACCCGTATAATACACATAAGTATTACATAACTACAAAATAACTGTATCCAGATAAAACAGAAAAGGTAGCCAGTCAGTATTATCCACTGGACAAACATAAAACTAATACTAATAACAGGCAAGATGCAAAACAAGGAAAGAAACAAGAACAACATATCCTTGTTTGTGCCATAACAGTAACTCACCTTTGCTCCCCCAAAGAGCAGTCCATTCTTGTGTGTGCCATAACAATAACTCATCTTTGCTCCCACCACCTACAAAAGAACAAGAAAATGACCCATTTTGCTAGGAAAACATCTTTGAAATGCTAAAAGTGCTATCAAAGGACATATCCTTGAAACATTTGAACATATTTATCACACAACATTCCATTTTTATGTATTGTCAATCATGTGTATCTTTGAAATGGTTTGACAGACAAGCCCATGCCATTAGTACCCTTCTAACTAATGCATACAGATAAAAGTGCAAAAACCTTTGTTTCACATTATTCTTAAATACATTCCAGCATATGCATTATATGGGTGATAAACTGGGAGCATACCTGCTGAAGTTCAGTACTCCTCTGCACAGAAATATCCAGAAGAAAAAGTGTTTTTGCAGTCTTCCAAACATATACAACTCTCGTCAGCATCAGTTTGGCTAGCTACACATATGCCTTTTTATAATGGTGTAGATTATTAATGAATTGCATCTGTCTTTGTCTGTGTTTCATAGATGCTAATTACAGAATAAGCAGCTGAACTATATGCTAATCAACCAATCTGGTGGAGCTATTCAACAAGCTATAAAGCCACCATGTAGACTCCGTGTTGTTTTTTCCTGTGGATTTCAAAACATTTGGAGTACAGACACAGAAAGTCTACACAGACAGAATGTTAGGGACTGATGCTACTTTAATCCGTTTGTATGTGCTATAGGCTGAAGCCAATGCTGCTACTGCTGCTGCTGCTGCCAATATGCCTAGGCTGAGAAGGAGAAGAGTTTTAAGGACACTAATTTATCGCAACCTCCATGACATGAAAATTGTAGAACATTACAGGGTGGACAGGGATACACTACAGGAACTCTGCGACCTCTGCCGCCCTCAACTCAGAACCAGAGCCAACTGAGGGGAACCCATCCCAGTGGAAACTAAGGTCTGTGTAGCCCTTAGAACCTTAGGTACAGGTACCTTTCAAAGATCAACAGGGGACATGTTAGGGGTGCAAAGACAAGTACAAAAGCAGGTGAAAAAAAAACAGTCTTTGGTGAACAAAATAGCTGTGTTTAATGACAAGCAAAATAAGAACAGGATTACGTTGTGGTCACCCCTCTCTCTAGAGGTTACAGTTTAAATTCAGCTAATATTCTGCATATATTACCAGTTTTACTGTTGAAGAACTGGATAGCTATGGTTGTTTCCTACCTCCCCTCTGCACATTCCTGTATTGCTTTCCATTTGTTCTTCCCCCTGCTTGCTCCCCATTTCACTACTATCTTATCTTCCCCATTTCTTTTCTTTAAAGCATTATTGCATAATGGTGTGCATCACACACCAATGCACAGCAATGGTAATGCAAAAGTGCATGTGGTGGAAAATTACCGTGTTGGCTTTATTGAATCCCCCGGTAAGTCTTCCTCATAAAGACAAAAGTGCTTTATCTCTGCCAATAACAGTGTTTTTGCTAGTTTGTTTTGTTTCACACTATGGGATATATTGACCATTACTGTGTGTATGTGTATATATATATATATATATATATATATATATATATATATATATATATATAGCGAGAGAGAGATATCTATATCTATCTCTGAAACATTGAACACTCAGGTGAGATAAACTTTTTTCAGGCTGCATTGAACAGCAAATGCTCATATGAGTGAACAGTGCATTGAATGGAATTTTTGCCACCAGTGCTTAATATTGGGATCATGGTGAAGCATGGTAAGGGAATTTGCCCTTGCGTCACTGTTGTATGACCTCAGAGTTGGTAAATATAATTTGCAGGTGGTGTGGAGGGGGTGAAGAGGGGCTTACCCCTACAAAAAAAAAAAAAAAAAAAAGATTTTTAAATGTTTTTCCTTTTTTTACAATCATTTTACATTCACCCCCAGATTCTGCAAGCTCTGCACGGTGTGCAGGACTAGTGCAGGAGCTCCATCAGGCAATATGTCTGTCGTGCAATCCAGTAATAACCTGCAGGGATGTGCATGAGTGCTCCTGTATTAGTCCTGCATGGACTCAGCCCCTGTATGCAAATTACCCCATTTGCAGGAGTAATCCATGCAAATTAGGTGTATTTGCGATCCAGGAAGGTGGAAACTGGCTGTGCAGGACTAGTGTAATCTGCAGAAATGTAGTCCACCAGTAATGGAGTATATTTCTGCAAATTACAAAACGAAGCCATGACAGCTGCAAATAAAGGGTGGATATCATGTAGAAAGTATGCCAACGGCCAACTATAAGGCCATTGGCATGGAAAACATTTGCAAAAATAAAAAAATCAACTTTTATTTTTTTTAGCCGATCTTGGCTGTTTAAGCATAGGGCAGCGGCGGACAAACAGGATCGGGCCGAAAATAAAAAAAAAAAACCTAAAATAAGTATTCTAACCAAAATCACTATTTTGCCATTATACTCAATGGCAGGCAAAAGACAACATGGCCAGTGAATAGTGGTTACTAAGGGCGGAGGATCAGTGTGGGACATGTAACTATGCATCAGCAGGCAATCCTATGCTAATGAGGGGAATGATACTGAATGCCAGATATCCCGTGCTAGTCAGCACCCAACAGTGTAAGAGCAGGAATAGCTTGGTGCAAGCCTAGGAGTTAGCTGATATTATATGGGGGGTGTCAGGCATACTGTAAGTGGATTGGAGCCCTGTGGCTCGGGTTTGCTCTTAGCTTAGCAGAGCTAAGCAAGGGGGTGTGTCTGAGGGTGCCTAGCACTCTGTACATTGCCTAAGCGGGTGTGTGTGCCACGCACCAGGTTTTAAACGAAAAAAAAAAAGTAAACCAGGAAATAGCAGCTCTGTGCACATTTGAGCACTGTGTTTGCACGACATGCTCCCGGGCTTAAACAGGAAGGCAATGGGAAGGGAAAACAGCAGTAGGAAGGTAATTAAGGAGAACTAGCATACCTGGCAGGTGAAATGTATCAGAATCAGCCAATTCCACAGGCAGCAGACCAGCCCAGCCCAGACCACTACTATAAACTATATAAACACCTTTCCTTCTGCTTTTTTCCCATACTCTACACCACTGGTGTATACAAGTGGGGAACTCTTAACAAACAAATCAACAAAATGATAGGGGCTGCAATAACTATCATACAACAACATGTGGAAGAGGCTGAGGGTGGTGCAGATGTGAATGCTGTCGACCAACCCACAGTGAGGAGACGGAGATGAGTGTACAGACCCAGGGTAACCTACCAAGGGCTACATGAGCTGGAGATAGTGGAGCGCTATAGGGTGGACAGGGACGTCCTACAGCACATTATTCAGCTGTGCCGGCCACACCTGACACACAGAACTAACAGAGGGGAACCCATCACAGTGGATACCAAGGTATGTGTAGGCCTAAGAATTCTAGTTACAGGTACCTTCCAAAGGCCAACAGGGGATATGATGGGGAAATAACAGGCATAAGCATCCAGGGTACTCCACCAGTTTTTGGATGCCATATCAGTGCATGCCGGTGAGCATGTATATTTCCCCAACACCCGTGAGGTGTTGGCCAACAATATGCATCTGTTCCACCAAATAGCAGAATACCCTGAGGTAGTGGGTGCTATAGACTGCATGCACATACGCATCAAAGCACCACCCGGTGAGTGGGGTAGGGTCTACATCAATGGCAAGGGCTTTCCCTCCATCAGCTGCCAGGTTGTGTGTGATGTCCAGGGCATAATAATGAATGTGTGTGCTGGCTGCCCTGGAACTATCACGATTCCCACATCTGGCATCTGACGCAGCTGTACCAGAGATTTGCCAATGGGGACATCCCTTACTGTCACCTAGTGGGGGATGCAGGTTATGCACTGGAACCATGGCTGATGACACCCATCAGAAATGTACACAGACCCGAACAAGAACTCGATAATGAGGCAGAGACCAGAATTATAATAGAGCGTGTGTTTGGGATGCTCAAGTCATGGTTCCAGTGCCTGGACACATCCAGTGGAGCCTTGCAGTACTCAACAGCTACATGTACCTAAATTGTCATCATATGTGCCATGCTACACAATATGATGCTGCGGAAACAGCTGCAGCAGGAACAGCATGGGGCAGAGCCACACATTCCCCCACCATTGCCAAGGCCTGCACAGGCACAGAGTGACTCATAGGAGGAACAACCTGAGCCTGCCCCAGTAGGCAGAAGGAGATGTGCCCAGTATGCCCTGGCCATGGCAAAGAGGCGATACATAGCACATACACTGACACAGGAGAGACCCAGGGAATGACACCTCTCCCTCTGACTCGCACATACAGTAAAAGGGATGCCAAACATGACACTAGCTGTGCTCAACCATGTGTAAGGAGTGTACTATGTGTATCCAATATAGGCAGCCCTTCAGCACCACCCTCAATACTGGCACACCCACAAGGTAAGTCACTCAACCTACCAATTGCTGAATGTAGTAGTATGTGTTGTTACCTATATCTATGGTATGGATGTGAGCATGCAAGGCAATCGGGTGGCTGAATGTGATGCCAGCAGATAGTAGACACCTATAGTGGCAGCCAAGGCCTTCGACACTATCCCCCACTCTGGAATCATAGATAAACTTACTAAGCTGGGCATAAATCCCTACATCACTTGATGGGTTGCCAACTGGCTTACTGACAGAACCCAGACTGTAAAAGGAGCCGACTCTAAATTCAGCTCCAGACAAGTGACAAGTGGAGTACCTCAGGGTTCAGTCCAGGGGCCACTCTTGTTTGGCATCTACTTCTCTGAAGTACAGGCCAACACTAAGGGACTCTGGCTAACAAAGTTCGCAGATGACTGCAAACTGGGAGCCATCATTGAATCCCCAAATGATGTGGATATTCTACAAACGGGCCTTACAGAAACAAATGCTTGGTGCCAGAGCCATGGGCTCAAGCTTAATGCCAAGAAATGTATAGTTATCTCCTTCAGGAAAAAACATTTACCCATGAATTACCACATAGGTGGCAGTACACTAAACGCCAAAAGTGTGATGAGAGACTTAGGGACACAGGTGGACAGTGGTCTCACCTTCGATAACCACATCACCACAACAGTCAGGAAATCCTTCTATGTGACACACCTCATCACTAAGGGCTTTTCATCCAGAAAAAAGGAGGCCATTGTCCCACTGTACTCATCCCTCATTAGACCCATTATAGAGTACAGCACCCCATTTGGTATGAACCTCACAAGACATCTGCAACAGCTGGAAAAGCCGCAGAAATACCTCACTAAAAGAATCACAGGCCTAAAGCAGATGCCCTATGCTGCCATCTAAAAAAACTCCAGCTATACTCTGTGGCATATCGTCTACTCAGAGGTGATCTCTGCTTAACATACAAGGCCATGTCAAACCTTGAGCTGTTGGACATGCTCCTCTTAAAGAAATCCCTATCCCTCAGAGCCACACACTCCAAGGATCTAAACCTTTTCATTACAATGAACAAAACATGCTGGGGGGATAGGTTCTTGACCCAGAGACTCCCGATACTTTGGAATAGACTGCCTATACATGTCAAGCAGAGTGCCTCCTTGGCTGTCTTCAAAAGGTACCTTGACGATTGGATGGTAGATAGGAAATTCACCCCGGGGATCACGTCAGTCACCCTGTTAGACAAGTGTCCAGGGAAGTAAATATTGTGGGAAGAAATATCCTGGGATTTGTTTGGCTAGGCTTGTACAGGCCCTAGCGCCGGTAGCCTAGTATCAACCTATGAACCTATAAACCTATAAGATCTGTGACAAATACGGGTGTCACCATAGTAGCCAGTACTACACATAGAAACAAAACCCACTGCAGGAAATGTGCTGCACCACATGTGTGTCCGTATGATACACACATGCCAGTCAGGGAGGTTCACATACCCAACAACAGTCACAGCAAGCAGGACAGGTGTACGCAAACACAAACAAAGGCTGTGCTAAGTCCACTGAATGATGCCTATGGGTAACCTCCCCTCAGGCCTACACAGACAGACTACATCAGGTCAGGCAGTGGGGTGTTAGTTCTGAAAGATAGGAAGTCAGAAACTAATACGCAGGTCAATGAAACGTAGGACCTGTAGTACATTGACATGCCTCTAGTCAACGTGATAGGTTAGAAATCATAATTAAATGGAGTACCTAATGTACCACTACAGTCATAGCAAATGTGTACAAGTGTCAGGTATGCCCCCCCAAATCTTGTGTAGCAATGTAGAAACAGTCAGGTGTGCCCCCCATATCCTATGTAGACAGTAGGAACAGTCAGGTGTGCCCCAACCAATCCCATGTAGACATGTAGTAACATTCAGGTGTGCCCCCCTCAACACTACTTATACATGTAGTAACAGTCAGGTGTACCCCCCCAATCCTATGTAGAAATTTAGTACCGGGCTGGTGTGCCCCCCAATCCGATGCACACACGTTGTAACAGTCAGGTGTGTGTCCCCAGTCCTGTGTAGAAATGTAGTAACATGTATGTGTAGGTATAATATCAGTGGAGCACAGATGCCCAGAGATGGCCAAGGTAGCAGGATAGAGTGTAGCATTTGCACAATATGCAGGTATGTGTGTGGTAGATTGGTGTGTGTATCATATTGTATGAGTGGTCAGTATGTATACATGCCGAGGTATAACCTGGTGGACATTGCCCACTACTGCTGATGACAGGGCCAAGTCCTCACAACTGCAGTGCCAAAGACAATTCCCACCAGTATAACACATGCTAGCAGTAAGCCATTGTAAATGTATGGTGATAATATGTGTCACCATCTGAAAGATTGACATGGCATGGCTGTTGAGCTAGATATACAAGCGGTACACAGGGGAATGTACCCCAGGCACACAGTATATAATGTGTAACTGTGAAATGGACACACCCTTGGAATTGTACATACAGGTATGCATCACATTATCTGGGTCTGTAATAGGGGATACCGGTGTCATCTGCCCAGACACTTGCAGATCACAAAGGTGGTAGGACTGATGTATTGGGAAACAGCTGATGTACCCACACATGCCAGCAGAACTGGAATGCCCCACCCATATATGTGCATCAGATGCAAGTAGTGTCCATAGCACACATGCACCCAGCTCACCCAAACACCAGCCACAGGTACCTCTCTGGTCGTATTCCAGCTGTGGGAATGAGAACAATATGACTCCACTTGTATATAGCAATAACGAAAGAATGCAGCATGCAGTGCAGGTGTCCCATGCAGGTGTGTCCCTAGTCATAGGTAGCACCCTGCCAGCATCCACACCACCTGATCAAGACTGATAGAAATTATTTGCATGAACACCTAACATACCTACCCTGCCACCCCAGGGGAATATATTGTATGGTGGTTTGAGGCTGTAGAACTGACAGAATGCAATGCCCTGCCACAGCTGGCCTGCATCTGCACCAAATGGCCTACAGGTCTCTACCAAAGGCCTGAGACTCACACCTACTGCCAATGTATGTCATGTCATAGACACCCAAATAACAACATAACACACTCCACATTAGCCATATGCAAGGCCATGTGGACAAACCACAGTAACATGTCTACCATGTCCCACTGCATGAACTGTGGACCAACACCAAAAAACAGCTTTGATGAGGTGATAACCTTATGTAAAGTATCAGAGAATGTATGCATAATGTATGTAACAGGATAGAATAATAGAGGGTGGTGGGAGCATGGGCAACATGGAATATGCAAGGTCCGACACACAGCCATGTGCACACACTATCCCTGGCTGCAAACACACAAATGGGTGGCTACATGTCTGCCCGTACACCACAATAGGGGTAATATCCTGACTCATGGCCCCTGCTTCTGGGTAACCTGTGTGAATCTGTACAGCTGTGAGGTATTGTGACAGCAAGATAAGGCCATACTGTCATGTCAATGGATGTATAAGTATGGGATCCTCTGCCAGCACTGTACCAAGATGCTGAACCGGATACACACACCCAGCAGCAAGTGTCTGCAGCTCCCTTGCCAGAATGGCATAACTTACCATGAATATGTAGGTGTCTGCTGACAGTACTGGACACAGCTGCAGTCATCCTTGTCTCCCAGAACATCACTGTGAGCAAGAATGTCCACCTGACAGTACATGACAACATAACACATCACAGTGTATAACAGTACACATGCTTGAATATCTCTGCTAACAGCAGTACCATTTAGCAGAAGCAGCACAGACACAATCACCTACAGTACACTCTATTCCCTGCACAGTCTGACCCCATATTACCAAATTATCTACGGATACCCTGCAGAAACAGTTTGCTACCTGTAGGTGTACAACACAATGGTCTGCACTGGACTACAAACTACCTGGAATGGATCCACACATTCAATACAGAAGGGCATAATGGGCATGCTCACACAATTAGAGGAATGAAGGCAATGTCAGACAACAACATACTGAAAGGTCATACTGGGCATGCTCACACACTTCAACAAATGAAGCCCATGTCTGCAAACAACAGTGGACCATACATATCTGACAGTTGCAAATGTTAGTGCATACACTCCTCAGTATGCACCAGTCATGCTTTGCACACACAGTGGATAGGAATACTGACATATATCCAAAGACAACACACTATAATAAGCCAAATGTAGGCATACATAGATGTGTGGAAGAGGAGTGACTGTGACAAAGAGCCATCCATCATGAGGCCTGTCACACCCAGCACACAGCCTAATGGCTACAACCACATGATGTGTAAACGTCACTCACTGTAGACATTAGCCATCAGTATCCATCAGCATTACAGACTATGTGGTGCAAGTGCTAGCTGTGCAACATGACTGTACAAGGCAGTAGTCATCTAGAAGCTGTATACACATACCTGCGGAATATATCCCTGCGTGTGCCCGCATGTGGTGTGTCAACCTCTAGATGAATGGGTTATGGCCCTTGCACATACACTGCCCTCCCCATAGCCCTACTATGACAAGCCTGCTGAGGTCATCCACTTTGAAATACACCATTAGGAATGGAGTAGCCCAGTAATCTCTGTGGTGAGTCCTAAAACTGCATAATGCTGTAGTGTGATAAACTAGTTCGGAAGGAGGTCTAATCCCAGACATGGCAACTGCATGTATGTTTTTGTGTGTGTGTGTGTGTGTGTGTGTGTGTGTGTGTGTGTGTGTGTGTGTGTGTGTGTGTGTGTGTGTGTGTGCGTGTGTGTGCGTGTGTGTGTGTGTGTGTGTGTGTGTGTGCATGTGTGTGCGTGTGTGTGCGTGTGTGTGTGCATGTCTGTGTAGGGAGCAATGCTTTTTAGGCTAGTCATGCTCATTACAATTCAAATGCCCTACTTTGGCAAGACTGCTGATGTCATTCACTGTGAAATACACCTTTTGGAAAGGTGAAGCCCAATAATCTCTGTGGCAGGTCCTACAACTGCGTACTGCTGTTGTGTGATACACTAGTTAAGTAGGAGTTCTAATCCCAGACATGGCAACTGTGTATGTGTGTGTCTCTGTCTGTGGAGGGAGCAATGCTTTTTTGGCTAGCCACACTCATTACAGATCAAATGTCCTACTTTGGCAATGCTGCTGATGTCATTCACTTTGAAATACAACTTTGGGAAAGGTGGAGCCCAGTAATGTCCGTGGCATGGCCCATAACAGCGTAATACTGCAGTGTGATATAGAACCTTGGTAGGGGTTCTAGTCCCTCACATGGCAATTGTGGATGTTTGTGTGTGTGTTACCTTGTTTGTGTAGGGAACAATGTTTTCAAGGCTAGTCACATGCACTACAATTCAAATGCCCTACTTTGGCAAGCCTACTGATGTCATTCACTGTGAAATACACCTTTGGGGAAGGAGTACTCCAGTAATCTCTGTGGCACGTCCTATAACTGTGCAGTGCTGTAGTGTAATAAACTAGTAAGGCAGGAGTTCTAATCCCAGACATGGCAGGTGTGTGTGTGTGTGTGTGTGTGTGTGTGTGTGTGTGTGTGTGTGTGTGTGTGTGTGTGTGTGTGTGTGTGTGTCTGTGTTTGTCATTCGTATCCTGTGTGGAGGTGGCTGTGAATGTGTAACACCTGGAGTCATTGTGGAGTGGGTTTTGCAAATTTCTTATATGGTGGTCCTAGTATATGTCACAATGTCCACCTTACAGAGATAACAGATGTGAAATAGCCGAGAGGGTGGGGTGCAGATCCATACCCCTACATGTGACATCAAGGCCAGGCGAACAAAGTTAGCAACCCTTGTATTACCCAGAGAACACTCGCAACCCATGTCTCATACACAAACACACTTGCCTAGGCAACAACTGATATGTTGGTAGTACCCTGCAAATTGCCCACAGATAGTAACCATGGTGTGATTGCAGTGGACTACAGAGGGCATGGCACTCTGTCCATCAGTCCAATAGGCATGTGCATGCAGACAGTGCACCTTCACTCTGTTCCCCACTGGACACCTGCAACACCTGTGGTGCCATCAAATGTGACCCTCAAAGGACATACCATGCCTTGAACACATACTCTGTATGGACAGATGCCACTGACACCAGGGAATACCTGTATCATGCTATCAATGTTGGTGCAGGGTCAACCTGCTGTCCATCACCAGTTCCCACCCCATGAGGCCAGGACTGGCACATCTGATGATAACAATCTGTGTACACAACATGGGCCAGACACCCCAGGTACAGTTCCACATGTCACTGTACATGCATGTGGGACATGTGCATATCCCTGACACCATCCATATAATGGACTAAAGAACACATACATGGCAAGCAATGCTCAGCAATGGCCACATACAATAGTTACCCAGGTGACTGGATGGTGAATACAATACCCACCTGTGTGGGCCAATCCAGACACTATGTCCCTGAGCCACACTACAGACCATTGCCATGTGGCCTGATGAAAAGGTATACCTATCACCTAGCCTTGTATAGCCATCTGGCACAGTCGACCACTACACACGTGTGAAGCAATGCACCCATCCATGTCAGTACTGGCACCCTGTGTCTGTGTGTGTGGTGTATGATGCTTATGACCACATTCACACTCACTACAACCCCCACTGGCATACTGAAGCATGCAGTCTGATGTCAGACACCTCCACATACTCTTTTCCCATATAACCTCTGGGTAACCCCTGTCATGCATGTGATACCTGCACAGTACTTTATTGTGGCAAATTAACTAGTCAGGAGTTATATTCCTGACCCTGCCAAGCATGTCAATGTGTGTGGGTCCCTGAGAAAGTGTGGCTGTGTTGATGCTGACACCTGTTCATGCGGACAGGCACATGTACTACACCTACCATATAGCTACCATATCACTGTTGCAGATGTCACTCACCATCACATATATGTTTGGAGAGCTTCTCAACATGTAACTTATGTGGTGCATCCAATAACTGTATAGACATGTGATAGCAATACATAGTCAGTCAGGGGTTTGATACCCTATACTGGTAGGTGTGCAGCACAAACATGTTTAAGTTTTACTCTCCCACCTCTCCCTGACTTATCTTTGCCTCTGTCTGCCTCTCTCACTCCCTCACTGGTGGATGTGGAGACTTACACCTGCTTTACCTAGGCAGCAGCATGTGTTTTGTAAGTGAGGCTCATGATCATCTGATAGCCTCTGCACAAATTGCATTCCTCCTCTAGCTGATTGCAATGTGGAACAGCTGTAGCATTTCCATAGCCAATTGCATGGAAACACACTCTAATATCTAGGAACATCATGTTGGTGTTGGGCCTTTCCATTCACTGTGAGCAGGACCTAGATTTGTTGTTTGGCAAACAGCATCACAGATGGATTGGGGATTCACCTCTGACAACATACACTGTGGAAACAGGCCAACACACATGAGGGGGATGTGCCTGACATGACTACAGAATGTAAGTGTTGCTATTCTGATCTTGGAGTAATGTTGGTTTAACAGGGTGTGTGTGGATATGGCTGTTATACCTGTTTTAATACCTGTCATGACAGTGCTATGTTACTGAGGAAACCCCAATCTGTAGGGTCATCTGCATACTGGGCAGTGTGTGGTGCCTTTTGTTTCTTGTGTTATCCACAGAGCACCTACCTGTGAACTGCAGAAGCATAGTGTGAGGATTGCAGACAGTACATGGTGACAGACATGAGAGTTACTGACCTCATATCCTTCATAGGACATATGTTGCAACAAACCCTGTTACAACAGTAAATGTGTGAGGTTATCACAGCAACATGTCAATATTGGCCCTGTGTTTGTGCCTCCAGCCACAGCTCTGTCAACCTGTGTACATATGTCATGCAGTAAGAGGTGCATATATCCTGTTCACCATAATGTATTGACATCATATCTGATAACAAGCCAGTGGGATATCAGACTGTGACATGTTATGTATAGTAGGGGTTTTCTTTGAGGACATAACCTGGGAATACTGTAGTTGTGTGTACAGTACTGAGGTCTGTGTACTTATGGTGATTGTCGACAGTGTGTGTATTGTGAGTATGTACCTTGGCCTGTGTACAAACTCTGGTAGATGTCATTGTTCTTGGTCCTGTTCTGTCTGCTGTTACATGCTGCTCCATTGTATGTTACCCTATCAGCTTACATGTTTGTAGGGTCAAACACACACATGTCCCATACCACAGACAGGCATCAGCCCACACTGTGTAGTGGCCCAGTATATGTAGGGTTAGTGTGTGAGTGGCACATATGAGGATGGTGTTGATCAGATAGTCCATATACTGTAATATTATGCTAGCTAGCATATATGGCTGGGGCTGTGTTCACATTGGTTGTGGTTATGCACTTTCACACAGGTGTCTGTTACTCTGTGCTGTGACATGCCTGTAGAGCCTGTTAAATATGCAGGTACATGCGTATTCCCCCATAAGACACGTAGGCCAGTGTTGCAGAAGTCTGGCTATAGCCTGCACAGTGCTTTGTTACATGCCTAGCAGCTTAGTGTACTTACCCAGTGTGATGTTATGTCCAGATACTTGCCAGATGTACTGCTGCTAAGCCCCCATAACAGTCATGTATGTCAGACAAAGCAGTGGGATGCTGTACAGATGTATGTCTCTAACTAGTGGGTAGTATTTGGCCATACCTCTGTACCAGCAGTTATTATGTGGCAGGACAGACAGGGGTGTGTGAATTCATAACCTATGGGGGCAAATATATACCAGTATTTATGTGTTATACCCATCTACATGGCTGTTAACATCCACATTGCCAGGCTTGGTCTACATGTCTTGCACTAAGGGGATCTGTGTATACCTCAGGACTGACCAGAATGTGTCAAAATCTTCACATGTATTGACCATATCTCTGCTGTAGTCCACAGGATCAGTACTGTGCTAGCAATGGTACTGTACTAAGATGTCCTTAGGATGTCTGTCAGTAGACAATGGCGCAAATGTTAAAGGCAGATGTGACCTCCCACACACAACATGTCTGTGAAGACAACCCATATCACAGTAGCAATAGCCTACATATATACCTGCACTACATACCTGACATTCCCTTGCACTATGAGGTTGGGACTACTGGGGCTGAGGTAGGGCTCCACTCCATGTTCAGGACATATGGTGGACATATATGCATATATAATTATCCATATATCTATATAGATATATACACATGTACATAACGACATGCATAGATGGATATGTATATGTACATACATATACATATAAACACTCAGATATGCACATATACAGAGCAATATATGTCTACACATATTCAGATAGGGATACATATGCACATATACTTATGGATATCTACATGCATATTGACAGCAATAGATATATCAGAATAGATATGTATGCACATATAGTTATAGATATCTACATATATATCTACATCATTAGGCATACCTGTACACACAGGATGTGCATACATATATAGCTATATATATATATATATATATATATATATATATATATATATATATATATATATCTATCTATATATATATATATATATATATATATATATATATATATATATATATATATACATATGTCTACACATATATATATATATCTATATCTATCTATATATATATATATATATATACACACACACACACACACACACACACACACACACACACACACACACACACACAC
The DNA here is from genome assembly GCF_019279795.1 of Protopterus annectens. Lineage (NCBI taxonomy): Eukaryota > Metazoa > Chordata > Ceratodontiformes > Protopteridae > Protopterus > Protopterus annectens. Next base: position 1,141,566,667 of record NC_056730.1, read on the forward strand.
ACACACACACACACACACACACACACACACACACACACACACACACACACACACACACATATATGTACATACGGAGAGATGTACACATGCCCATATATATGTTGCACTATGCAGATGTGTATACAAACATATACATGAATATACATGTGTATGTACATGTAGACATATATCAACCTATTATATGTATATATCAATATTCCTGTCATGTGTAAACCTCACGGTTGTGTATACTCTCTCAGATGTATCTCACTGTATGCATCAGCTATGTGTACATTATGTTAAAACAACATATGTAATGCAACAGTCATATTAATAACAAGTGCAACACAATTGTGGTAGTAAAGGCAATTGTTCAATACTAATCAACATGTGCATTGACAGATATATTGGAAAAAAACAGCTGTCTTCACAGTGGTCATGGCATACTGGTTGTGTGTTGTGACTTTAGTTTACAGGGTCCTGGGTTCAAAACCTGCACGGGCTGTTCATTTTATTGCTAGACAGAAAAAGGGCTGTCAGATACAGAGTGGTTAAGGCAGTTTTGAGCAGCTTTAAGCATGTTTGCATGGTGTTGCGATAAGCTAAGTGGTACTAAGCTATGGGGAAATGCACGGGCACTTACACCATGTAGGCTTCACGTAGCAGTGTGTAAATCAGCATAGCTGTTATATTGGAGCAATGTTGATACCTGCTAAGCACGGCTTAGCTCTGTTAACCAGTTCCCACCACCCAGTCTGATAACATAGCAGTGTAATGACATCTGTAATAAGTGTATGTAATGCCATGTACAATATATGGGCCTGTGTGCTGTCATTATGGTATCAAGGGGTGTGAGTGTCATGTCTGGGACACAGACATATGTGAGGCCTGTACAGTACTGTTATCCATGTGACTTTATTAAATACAGGGGTAGTAGCCCAGGGTATGTGTTGTCACACTAGCATGTAGTGTATGATGTTGACAGTGCCTACCCATGCAAGAGTAGAGTGCTAAATGTAGTAGTAACAACAGGCACACCTGCAGGCATAGCTGGACTCTGAGACCTCCCTGTTGTATCCCTGGTGTGTAAGCAGTGTCACAGTATATAACCCCTACTGGGTTATGATCTGACATGTGGAATGTAACTGCAGACTACCATCTGTACAGCACATGATAGTGAGGGCTCTTGACATGTAGTTATGGCATACACATTGTTGTCAAACATCTATCTGTCAACAAATTCATCTTGTGGCATAGCTACTTGCCAAGCGGATGACTGTCAGTCCCTGTACAGATGTGCAGATGGCAGGTATCCCGCTGGGGTATGTACAGGCATCCTAAGCTTGCTTGACACTGACATGTCTGCCCAGCTGTGTAAGAACTAGCACATATTGGAGATAACACCCTGTATGCACCACATGCCACAGGTTCCTCCACTACACTACCACTGTCAACTGAACATGTTTGGGTGCAGGTCTCCATCATAGACACTAACCATGTGTTGTAATGCATGTTGCATGCATGTCAACTTGACCACCTCAGTGGCCATGTGCAAGAGACACCTGGTGAAATGGCTGATGCATGTCACTTCCACCCTGAGGGTCACCACAGTAGTGTCTGTCAATGGCTTGCTTGCTGCTACATGGCAGGTGGCAGGATACCACTGTACACACAACCCCTACACAACCCATTCCCCTTGGACAATAGCCAGGTACACAGCTATGACCACCTGCAGAGATGCACCCCAGTACTTACACATGGGTATGTGTGCATGACTGAGCATAGCAGTGTCTGTGTGTTAGCACACCTGTACATGGGAATTCCATTAGGGCCTGCACAACCACCACAACACCCATTTCCATAGCCAGTTGTGGCTGCTGCTGTATGGGACATTACATGTACCCTGTTAAGCTCCTCTCCATACTGGCTACATGAGCCTTACAGTACCATCACAACAGTGTTGTACAAATGGGTTGATAGGCATGGGATACCCACTGGCAAGTGTGTGTATGTGTGCATGTCAGTTTACCTGTAGGGTACAGCATTCTGAAGCCACATACTCCTATTACAATACACACTGCCACACAGTAGTACAGCTAGTGCTGCTGCTGCCCATCGATGAGGCATGACAATGCAACACCCTGCTATGCCTGTGGCATGTGCATTAGATGTATATCCCTGTAGTACCAATGTTGGGATCTACAATGGGTTGTATGACAGTCGTGGCCAATGTATCCCAGTCGTGGCCAGTGTGTGATGGTGGGTATATCAGAGTGTCATCATGGTTGTCAGGGAGTACAATATCCACTGGGGGATGTGGGAGCTGTCTACACTGTCATTACACCAAGGTACACCCAGTATATGTCCCATGTACCATGTTATGGTTACCACAGTCACCATCAACCATACAGGTAACTGATACCACATTCCAGGCCAGTTATGCATGTGCTGTGTGCAGCCTACCTGTAGCACATTGGGAACACAGTCAAGTTAGTTAGCAGTGACAAGCCCTGGTCTCTCAGATGTGTGTCTGCCTGTTATGTGTCTGTTAATCTGTATATGAAGGTATGTCGCACTATGTACTGTCCATATACACCCAGTACATCCCCCATTAGCATACTGTACATGTCTGGGAATGTTCTGCATGTAACATGTAACCTGGGACACACCTCACACTAAATGCTGTGTGGTGTGTGCAATGGAAGCCACACATCAGTATCACTACATACCTAGGTAGGGGTCTAGTCCCAGTGTTGCCAAGTAACAGTGTGAGTTTATGTGGATGGGACTACATCAGGTTACAGATTATACATGCCCAAGCGGGTCACCTGTCCATGTGGCACAGGCAATAACTGTTATACTAACCTGTGACATGTGTTCAACTGTACCCCAGATATGTCACAGCCGTTGTGTCACCACAGTCCCATACCCCAATGTGGAATATGACTGCAGACTATCCTCATGCTGACACATGTACACCTACAACACAAATGGATAAGATTATAGAGACCACAATCAACCAGTGTTACTAACAGCTATAATGCATCATTTACCACCAATAGCTCCACCATGTGAAATGATTCTTGGATAATCACCACCAATAGCTCCAGGAGAGAAATTATTTTATTATAAATAAAGTACAGTTTAAAAGAACTGATTTAGCGCTTTCGTCTCCCACCGGAGACCTATTCAGAATCAATTAACCTTGCTCAAATCATTCCTTTTATATGAAAAAACACACATCAATTAATTTCAATTAAATTAAATACTGTTAGGTAATAAAAAGAAATGAAGAGAAATAAAAAGTCATTGGCTGGCCATACTAATCATTCTAACAAGCATTAAAGACATATTCTCCCATTGCAGCAAAGAACAGAAATTGCTGAAACCTTGAGCCTGAAAGAATTTTCATACAAAAAATGATGATTTTTGTACTTTTACCACTGATCACAGACACAAATACAGGTAAAAAGCCCCTTCAAAAACATACCTTAGGGGATAGTTCTAATGCACAACATAAAACAATGCCAATAAAACCTACAAAGTTGAATAAGTCTATAGTAAAACCTTCGACCTTGTTGTGCTAATTTTTGCATATGTGAAAGGTTAATGGTATATATGTATATATATATATATATATAAATATATAAACAAATCTTATAAAACATATATTGCACCAAATATATATAATAAATGTCAATAATAAATATATGTATAAAATATAAAATTATGTATAAAATTGTATATAAATATATATATATATAAATAAATATAAATAAAAAAATATGCTGAATATAAAATTGCACTATATAATTATGAAATGTAACTTGATATTCCTGTAAAACATTACATTATTCCAAAACCATAAGAAAAACACCCTTTATGTAAAAGCAACCTTAAATTTTGTATCTTTTTGGATCATCAGATAATATTTTTAGGGCTGGTGTAATGGAGACGTGGCCATTTAAACCCTTACCAAAACATGCATCCATTTTCAACTGCCAAATCATTTCTCTATATTCTAACCAAGTCTCCCAGTCACCCCCTCTTTCAAAGTGTTCCACTTCCTCTAAAACCCAAAACTTGAAATTAGCTTGATGACATGTAAGAGAATGTCTATAAAGGACATTGTTCTCGTCTTTCCTATTGATGTCCCTAATGTGCTCATATATTCTCTTCCTCAGATGTCGTTCCGTTTTACCAATGTAGTATCCACAACAATACTTGCAAAATGCAATATATACCACCCCCTTAGTATAACAACTACTATATTTTCTTTCCTTCAATCTCATACATAAACTCGGAATCCATAGTTCTTTTTCATCAGGTATAAAGGGGCATTGTGGGCATCTACCACATCTGAAGGTACCTCTTCTATTAGAGACAACTTCACCTACCTCTGAATGTCTCTTTCTCTCAAAAATATTTTTCAAATTTTGATTCCTTCTATAACTGTATGTCAATGTGTTTTGAAACACGGTTACCCTGGTGGACATTGTCCTGAACACCTCCCATGTTTCATTGATACATTTTTTGAGCCATCCTATGCCCTTATAATAAGTAAGTTTTAAGTATGGTAATGCTGTCTTCTTATTCAGATAGTTACTCCCATTGTTGTCCACTGCTATATTATTTGTATTATTATGCTTACTTAGTAGGGGCGCAAAATCAGTATCCCTTTTCCCAATCACATATTCTTTAACAGATTGGGTCAATTCAAAGAGATAACCTCTCTGTTGGAACATTCTTTGTACTTTGTCAACTTCACTAAGAAAATCTGTGGTGAGGTGATCCCCCTAGACTGCAGCAGCACGCCGATGGGCATTGCAAAGCAGGTCAGAACAATGATGACAGACCTGCTCATAACTGCAGTTGTGTAGTCCAACATCATTTACCCTGTGGACTAGGTCGTTCCACAGGGCAGTCTACTCCTGCTTATCATGGGTGGCCTGGCCAAACAAGATTGCATAGTGCTGTATGAGGTCAGTCAGCAGAATTTAATTTTCCACTGCTGTGTAGGCTGGCAGCCTTCCATGGGACATCGTGCCTGAAAGACATAAAGATGGACACAGGTGTGAGCAAATCATGCAGCAAGGTTACCTCAGTTCTTAATACACATCACTGCCACCCCCCCCATCATATCAGCGACAACAAACTGTACACACAACTCAATAGGTATGGCTACAGGATACCTACCAATGGGGTAGATATTGTACTGTGCCACGCTTTGTGCAATGTATTTGTAGCCATGCTCCCTGTGTGGACACTATCATTGCTGGCCTGTTACAGACTATTCACCTGCATGCCATTGTCAGGGCCACAATTGTTTCATATATGCCAGTGGTATGCTTGTTATGTGTTTGCTACACATCTGACATTCTGTATTATTAGGGTTATTTATTCATGCTGTTAGACATGTTCCAGGATTGTGTAGACCATAACTACCAACATATGTTCTATAACAGTGACACAATAGCATGTATATGTGCTATTGGCCATCAGAACTACCTCTCCAAACTCATCTGCCCCATGTTACCAGGCCACATCACATGTGTGACCCACCCTGGGGCCTCCTCATGTACTGGTCCACCAATACCATCAGATGGAACCAACTCAAGGGATGTTGTCCCTCCGCTGTGGGCACACACAGACATGTTCCTGTCCCCTGAGGTTAGGTCCAGTGTCTGTTCCATAACAGGCTCCAGAGACACATGTGGGATGTGCTACATCACCTTGAGACACCCAGTACACATTCACAGGGCCCACATGCTCCTCCTGCTCAGTCTCCATGCCAGGCACATTTGGGACATGGACTGCTGTTGTGAGTAGCAGTGGGTGGGAGGCTTGTTCCCATTGTGTCCATATTGGGGCCCATGGGGTGTCCACATCACAGACCACATACACCATCCAGGGTGTTTACCCACCACATGTATCACAGACCACCCCTGTAGGCTATCCTCTATATCAACCCTGGCCACCTCCACAACTATACCTGCCATACTTCCCCATATTCCCATGCCATATCTCACAGACAAGGGCAATGTGGTCCCAACAAGGGGTTCACATGTGACATACCCATCCATATTGCACACACTGACAGCTGTAGATAACTGTCTGTATTGCTATGTGTGCTGTTTCCTCGCCCATAGCCTGAAGCACTGTGGCTGTAATATAGGGGACATGTATTTACATACATATATATGTTTGTGTGTGTGTTTGTATATATGTAGACATGTGCATATAGGCATATATCTATATATGTGTAGATATATAAGATGTATATATGTGTTCATATATATGTCTACACATGGGTATTTGTATATTTGTGGACATACATGTATATATATATATATATATATATATATGTATATATATGTACACATATGCATACCTATATGCAGGGTACTTTCAGGTATCAGGTCCACAATCTCACAACACCTTTCTGTACAGCTGTGCCTTGCTACAACACAGACAGGTGCCACATACGCACACAGCCTGACATTGGGGGGGTACATGTAGGGCCAGATTGCAGGTACCCTATTACACACCTATGGCATTCCTGCATGCTACAATACAGGTTAACCTGAGTATCCTGAAAGAGGTGGGCTGTGGAACCCATGTATCCATCATTATGTCATTACTTCTGCCACCAGCTATTGGCCATGTAATATACATACTTCTCATTACACAACACACACTATGATGGCTTACATCTTATCAGTCAGTGCTGCTCTGCATGATTGATGGGTATGGCCACTGGGACGGACTCTATTGTCCTTAACAGTTGTTCAGCTGAACATCATTTCAACAACACCTGAAGGCACATATAAATCATTCCACATTATCTATCCCATTATTCTGGGCAAAGTACTATGGTCAATTACATACATATATACTTAACACACCTGTTCTAGGAATGCAGTTGCTTCTGGATGTTTTTTTTTTTTCTGTGCCTTAAATACACACTCTCTGTATCTCGCTCTCTCACTCTCTCTCCAGTAAATGGAATGAGCTGCTTTGCATAGATTGCAGCATGGTATTTGTAGGTGATGCACATGATCAGGTAATGGCATCTGCACCAATCAGTGTCCTCCAATTGCTACCTGCATGCAGCATGCTGTGCAGTACTTCCAGTTACCACTGTCATGGCAACCAATTACTGTAGATCCCTACATCATGTGGGCGTGGCCCCTTTGCCTTTCCTGTATGATGAACATCCTTCCTGTGTGTGGGCAGCAGTGTTACAGACAGCAGGTAGCAATACCTCTTACAGGAGACCCTGAACACTCAGGCCAGCTACATATTTGTAGGAGATTCCAGAACTACAGACATAGTGTGAGTAGTTTTGTTGTATGCATTGTATAGCACCAGTGTTACAGGGTTTGTGTGTACATGCTAGTTTAACTTGGAATGCAGTCTGTCTGCATAGCTCTCAACTGTGGGCCTATCCACTTGATGGCCAGAGGTGTGCCTGTTATGTTTTGTCTGTCCAGCACACAGGTCTTGTGTCAGATATATCACTGGCAGTGTGTGTGTTTAGTGCTATCAGTACATGGCTAACTCCATTTCTGTTTCTAACTTCATATTCCTTACTAAGGTTATGTTGCAGACTATTCTGTAACACCAGTGACTTGCTTAGTGTATGACAACAGTTTTACACATACGGGCCTGTGTTCCAGCCTCTGTCCTCTACCTACATACCAGGCTTTGTACATATGACATGCTGTCAGGGGTTGTTATGTAGTGGACTATGATTATGTCATGCTGCCATTCCTGCCATCAGTCCACTGCTGTTGTGTCCCCACAGATACTGTGGGGTTGGATCCATATATGTATGGGCTTCACCTACACAATACATGTGTGCCATTATGCACTCCAGTGGCCAGTGTATGTAACAGTGGTATATGGCCCTATATTATTGAGTCTGAGGGGTGCACCATAACTAACCTAGGCTGTTACTACATGTGGGGGTATCAGAGGTGAGCTGCCTTAAGGTATCAGGATGTACATTACCATATAATTCACCTTGGGTAAATGCAGGCCTACTGCCTCTTGCCATACAGACTGTTCTGTTTGTCAGCGTGATTGTGATGGTGTCAGTTATGCATTGTTATGTAACAGATGCATCCCCATTATGTCAACTGAGGTCTTTACCCCCTAGGGATTGTGTACAGAGTGTATATAGAGGCTGCTGGACTTATACAGCTACATTACTTACTGTTGATTGCTTGGTATCCTGTGGCCCAGTCTGTCTTTACTATGGTACTACTTGAAGGCCTTGGCCTGGACAGCAACATATGTAAACCTTTCAAGACTACTGTATTAATATAACTGTTTCATAGCTGCATTACTCTGTTTATATGTATGTCAGTGTCTGAACAGCTATATAACAAGGCATATACAACTGTAATAGTACACAAATAAAGCTTTCCCATGTATGCAAACCTGTGTGTGGTGTTATATCTTTTGATCACTCTGTGGGTATATGTTGCAGGTAACAATCATCATTTGTATGGGTGGCTCAAACAGTGTCCATTTGGTTCGGTGGCAGCTGTAGGCATAGTGGTTGTTCCGTATTGTATGCACCTTCTACATATGTATCTTCCTATACATATATCTGTGTGTGTATGTGTAGTTATATATATATATATATATATATATATCTATATATATATATATATATATATAGATATATATATGTATATATATATATATATATATATATATATATATATATATATATATATATATATATATATATATATATATATATATGTATCTGCATATATGTGTCTGTGTATATGTATCCTAGGAATGCTGATTGCTTGTGAAAACATCAGGGTTATGTGTATCTGACATGGCTTAGTGGTAAATCACTTTTGTTATAGTGTGCAGGGTCCTGGTTTCGAGGATTGCAAAGGCTGTTTATTTTGTTGTTGGGCAGAACAAGGGCTGTTGGATACAGAGCGATTAAGGCAGTTTTAAGCAGTTGTAAGCGGGTTTGTACAGAGGTAAGCAATGCTAATTTCTGGTTACAGTTTCTTATACTGATTTAGCTTCTCAATTGCTTAACCTGTGTAGGCATTGCTTACTCCCGCGCAACCAGGCTTAAATCCGCTTACTGCTACTTAAAAGTGCTTACTCCTGCTTACCCCTGCGCTAATTTCTTTAAAAGAAAAAAAAAGTGTTGCTAGAACAGTGGTGAAAAAGGGGCAAAAAGAGGGAAAGATAGTGGGGAAAATAGCTAGGGATGTGCAGGTGGGTGTAGGGAAAGTCCATAGCTGCCCATTTCTTCTAGAGCAACAGCTGTACATATACACTGACTTTGGCAGTAGATTTGGACACTCAAACCCCTGAGAGAGGGGTGTGGACAACAATAATATGTTTTGATGCTAATTAGACCAGATTACATGTGTCCAGTGGACACGTGTGCACAATGGACAGCTATGTATGGGGCGAGATTTTTTTATGGGAACAGATTGCCCTTTTTTTTTCCAGGTGAGAGTGGGATGTTGGGAAGGGATAGTAGATATATTTGGGGTGGTAGGTTGGGTAGGTTAACAGACAAGACAAACAAGACGCATACAGGGGCAGTATATGACACATGTGGGGGTAAACACCTTGATGGGGAGGGGTGTTGGGAAATTTGAAGCCCATGAGCCCCCTAATGGAAACAGTGGGACTGTGGTCCCCACCAATGGGCTGTCACCACTGCACCTTCACAGCCCTGAAGGTGTGGCCGTGGTACCAGATGAAGTAAAATAAAGAAGTGGCAGCTACAGCAGTGCTTCATGAGTTTTTTGTTGGTTGGCTGAGTCGGAGAGCCAGGCTGACCCTCTGCTCATGACCCGTGGCCCTGGAGCTGGTGGAGAAGATCTCCAAACTGCTGATCAAGCTCTCTACGCACCATGACCTGGACCTGGCAACGGGTGACAGCTTCTTGTCTGCGCCCGATCTCAGGGGGGAGGGAGGGAGCACCATCGCCTGTGGTGGTTCCACCTGAAGGTGGTGCAGGACCAATGGACAAGGAGGTCCTGGGTTGGGCTCCAGATGTGCTGGTTCCTGGTGCCACAGCCAGCTGAGGTGGGGCAGGTGGGTCCACTGGGACCCGCATTCCCATACGTGCTATGGTGTTTATGGTGTATCAACATATGTGGGCTAGTAATAGTCCACACATTCCAGGGTTTGGTATAACAGCATGCATAGATATTCCCATTAACCCAGACACCAGTTACAGAACAGTTGCATAGCAAACGGAACACATGCATATATGGGACAACAGTGGTAATAACAACAGTATGCCGGTACATTGATGGCACCATGCCACCAATGTTGGAGTATTTCAACATAGCACATGCATAGAAACAGATTTAAATAATTATCAACCAATAGGACATATGTCCCAACATAACAGTGGAGTCATCACATACCAGTTGAGATGGGTATTTATTGAAATGTTACAGATATGGCAGGGGGAGAGAAAGATGTCAATTAACAACTAGTATATTCCTGTAGCTTGCATTACCTTCCTTGTCAGTGCTGTTATCTGTAACTTACAAGTATTACTACACTGCTCTATTGCCTTAGTTTGGAAAGTGATATGGCTGTCGTCATCTTTATACATGAACTGGTTTTACCGGTAGTATACCCCTCTTACCTGGTATACCTGTGAAGGAATTGTTTGCTAACACTAACTGTTTCTACACATACTCCCAAATTCCAGGTTGATGTTATGCACATACCTGTGCATCTCTTTTTGCACAGACTCTGGCCATGTCTTGACCACATGCAGGTGAACCGGGACATATGTAGACTATTGCCCTCTTCAACCTTTAGTGACTTACAACACTCTTATACAGAATTTCCTACACAGTTATATTATGTAGCACAGTGTAGGTGACAGTGATAAGTGATACCTTATTATTCAGAGCAACTGCAACACCCCCAATTCCATATAATACCAGTGTAAACAGTACCAATACAGGGTATCAAGCTTTTATTTCTCGGCACAATGTTCATATCCAACGTACCTGTGGGAGCAATGTTTGTTAGCACTACCTGAATGTTGCCACACAAAGTACCAGATTTCACATTACTGTTATGCACATACTGTAAACATTATGGTCACAGCTTGACAACATTGGGGTGTAAATGGGACATACGTTGCTTATTACTCTCATAAGATTTTGGGGAGTTGCTAGTGTGACAGGTTTGTTCTCATAGATGTGTGACAATCAGTTGATTTTCCTGTTTGCTGCCTAAACATCTGGGATCATCCCACTAATTTCCCAGGGGGACAGGATGACAGGCAGCAGATATGGGCCAATATACTGGACAGTCTGGACTTATCTGTATAGTTGTGGGGTATGATTCTGTATGCAGCCTACTTTCACTCCCAGGATTTGAACCATGGCTGTGTGTGCTAAAAATACAACAATTCACATTCCACTCCCAGGATTCAGACCATGACTGCATCTGCTAAAACTATAACACTGTCCATCACAGTTGTGTGTGCTATATAGATATTGCTGCATATCTCCTGTCTGCTTTCTGTCTTATAATTCTCCTGTGGTTTTGCATTCTGACCTTGTATTACAACACTCTTATTGGGATTTCCTAAACAGTTATGTTATACAGCACAGCGTGGGTGACAGTGATGAGTAATACCCTATTATTCAGAGCAACTACATCAGTCACAATGCCATACAATACCAGAGTAAACAGTACCAGTACAGGGTATCATTCTTGTATTTTTGGGCACAGTGTTCATATCTGACAGACCTGTGGGAGCAATGTTTGTTAGCACTGCTTGAATGTTGCCACATAAAGTACCAGATTCCACCTTACTATTATGCACATGCATCTCACTCTGCTACTGTACACACTCTGGTCACAGCTTGACAACATGGAGGTGTAAATGGGAAATACGTGGCTTATTACTCTCATAAGATTTTGGGGAGTTGTTAGTGTGCCAACTTTGTTCTCGTAGATGTGTAACAATCACTTGTATTTCCTGTTTGCTGCCTATACATCTGGGATCATCCCACTGATTTCCCAGGGGGATAGGGTGACAGGCAGCAGATATGGGCCAATTTACTGGACATTCTAAACATATCTGTACAGTTGTGGGGTATGATTCAGTATGCAGACTACTACCACTCCCAGGATTCAAACCATGACTGTGTGTGCTAAAAATACAACAGTTCACATCTCAGTTGAGTGTGCTTTTCAGATTGTGTTGTCTGTCTTCACTGATTTCTATCTATGTGTCTTTCAGTTGTACTAATTGACCTCTGGGGATTACACCAGTCATATACATACTTTCCTACACATTCTATTTATGTTGCACAGTGTGGGTAACAGTGTTTAATACAACAGTACTATTAAGTGATTGCAAAATTTCATTACCATGTGATACCAGAGCAGTCCAGCAGTTAGACCTTTATTGTCAGGCTGTTATTTTTATTTTATTTTTATTTATTTAACATTTGTTAACAGGGCTAGTCCAGCTGGATATATTTCCATTTTCAGCAGAGGCCTGAGGAGAAAAGCTCCAATTGTAAAACATACCACCACGACATCAAAAGGTTTAAAATAGACAAAAAGGAATTAGCTATAAATTTTAGGAAGGCAAAAAGACATACTATACAAGATACATCATACATTTACAGAACATTTTACAGCATGTAAGTCTAGGGCAATCCCAAGACACTATTAGAAAATACCTTTAAAACTTTGGTAAATCTAGTTTATGCACAGTTACTTTTCCTAAGGATTATATGCTAGACATATTATTAGAAAAAAAGGAAGGGAGAAAAAAAAAGGAGGGTATATTAATCAAGAGGCAGGGAATACTACCAACAGGGTACATTGATATCTCAGCAGACAAGATATCTGATTGTTGTCAAGTAGTAGAGATTACTTAAGTACCTTCTAATTTAGGGGAGAATATAGGAAAGAGAGTAGGAGAGTGGGAGGCCAAGAGATGACAATGAGAAGTCCAGAGGATCAGTCTGAGTAACAGCAAGGGCATAGCCAGTGATTTTTAAGGTATGCCTTAAGACTTTGTTTGAAGAGAGAGAGGGATGGAAGTGTGGTAAGGTCAGAGGGCAAGAGGTTCCATTGTTTTCCTACGGTATTTGAGAATAGTGAGTCACCAGCTAAGTTGTTTGACTTGGTGGTCCTAATAAGTAGTCTATTGGAGGAGCGTAAGGACTCAAGATTCCTATAGGGTGATATAAGGTTGTTTAGTACTGGTGTATTATTAGGTTGATAAAAAATTTTATGAGTGATGGTAAGTTGGGAAAGTATCAGAAGATTTTTTAGTTCCAGCCAGTCTAGTTGATGAAGGTTATAACAATGGTGAGTTCTATATGGGTTTCCAGTGGCAAATCTAGCAATACTATTATAGGAGTTGGATAGTTTGGTAAGATTACTTTTTTTAGATTAGTATATATGGGAGCTGCATACAGTAGAGTTGAAATTAGGTGGGAGTGGGCAATAGTCTTTCTGGCAGTTGGAGTCAAGAAAGGTTTTATCCTATATAGGGAGCCCAGTTTTTTATTAACAGATTTAATAGTGTTATTAATGTGAATGTGAAAGGTGAGATTATTATCAATTGTAATTCCTAATAGTTTGGTGGAAAAGTCTGGGGATATAAGGGTACCATTTCTAGAGTGAATGGAGAAATCTATGGGGGGGACTTACTGTTTGGCGTAAACAATAGTAGCTTGGTCTTTTTTGTGTTCAAAAAAAGGCACCGTCTAGAGAACCATGACTCTACAGTGTTGAAAGCTGTTTGGATTATAGACTGAAGTTCAGATATAGAGCTGGCAGAGCATAGGATTGTAGAATCATCAGCATATTGTATACAGGTGGTTAGAGGAATGGCTATTTGAAGGTCATTGATAAATAATGAGAATAGGAGTGGACCAAGAATGGATCCTTGAGGGACTCCTAGGGAAATGGGAAGGTGAGAAGATAGTTGATTGTCCCAAAGGACTGCTTGCTGTCTATTACTAAGGTAGGACTTAAACCAGAGAATTGCTTTGGTGTCAAGGGAAAAGGATGACAGAGTATTCAAGAGTAGGTGATGGTTAACCATATCAAAGGCTTTGGACAGGTCGAGAAAGAGTGCTGATGAGAGGCTGTTATTATTGTGGTTATTATTAATGGTGTTGGTGAAGGATAGCAGAGCTGAGGTGGTACTATGATAAGGCCTGAAACCATGCTGACAGTTAGCTAGAATGTTATGTTTTAGTAAGTGGTTCATAAGCTGTTGGTGAATAAATTTTTCCATAATTTTGGCTATTGGAGAAAGGAGGGCTATAGGCCTGTAGTTAGAATAGTCAGTAGTGTTACCTCCTTTGTGTAAGGGAATAATATGAGAGATTTTCCAGAGATCTGGAATGATTCCTTCAGTTATGGTACGGTTAATCAGGATGGATATAGGATAGGCGACTACTTTGGCAGCTTGCTGAAAGTATTCAGATGGTAAGTTATTGGCTGAGGGGGTACAAGGTTTGAGTTTGTGGATAAGTTTATAGATGTAGGAGGTAGGGATGGGTTTTAGTTGGAATGTAGGCTGAGTATGAGGTAAGGAGTTAGGTAGATCAGAGTTATCTGTTGCTAGTTGGTTGGCTAGAGATTGTATGGTATTTGTGAAGAAAGTGTTAAAGGTATTGGCAGTTTGATGGGAGGTATTGTTTTCTGACCCTAGAGGGGAAGGAGTGCTAGATTGGCCAGGGTGAAGGAAGTTATTTATTCTTGCCCAGAACTTTTGTGGATTAGTGTGGTGATTTTGCTGCAGTTTGCAAAAGTAGCTTTTTTATCAGAGAGAATTGCTTTTTTGTAGCATTTCTCAACTGTCTAAAGGTTTGTTGATCTGGGGTATTTCTGGTTGCTCTCCACTTAGTCCAGGACTTATTTATAAGTAAACTTTTTGTCTGGTATCTTTTGAGAGCCATGGGGCAGGTTTGGATTTTGTTCTAATGGATCGTTTAGGTGCATGTCTGTCAAGGATTGTTAAGAATTTGTTGTTGAAATATTTAGCAGCTTCTTCAAGAGGGAGAGTTTTTAGAGGGTTCCAGTCACAGGCACTAAGTTCTGTTTTAAATAGTGCAGGCTGAAATTTTTCTTAGATCGAAAGGTCCTATAGTTGGGGGCATTTGTAGTGTCATGCCTTTGTCTAATGATGTAGGTGAGCATGTGGTCACTGACATCATCAGGTAGGGTCCCTACTTTATAAGTATGTTCTTGTTTATTGATTAGTATCCAATCTGGTATAGTTTCTTTATTATTAGGTTTGTTAATTCTAGTGGTGGTAGAGATGGTTTGATAAAAGCCATGCAGATTAATGTGAGAGGAAGGATTGTCTGCATTTATACTATTGCAGTCAGTGTTGACATCTCCTAGAATAATAGTTTCTTGTGGAAAAGTAGTAGATAACCAACATAGGGTATCATCTATTGTAGCAGTGTTATTGCCTGGTGGTAGGTAGATGCAGATTATATATAGCGCTTTGTTAGAATTGAGTTGGAATTTGGTAATTAAGAGTTCAACTTTACTATTTTCAGGTGGGTTATAAGGTATAGAGTAGATGTGTAGGTCATTTTTGAACAGTAAGGCTACTCCACCTCCTTTGCATTTTACTCTATCGAGTCTCAGTATATTATACCTTGGGGGGATAATTTCATTATCCTTTGTTGTGGGTTTTAACCAGGTTTCTGTAAGACAGAGGATGTCAAAGGAGTGAAAATCTAAAAGGGCATGGAGATGGGCAACTTTGTTGTTAATACTGCAGATATTAAGATGATCTATTAGTAGGAAGTTAGAGGGACTGGTCTGGGAAGTTAAGGTGTTGAGAGGGGTGCTAAGAATAGGTGAAGTGGAGAGATTAGAAGGGCCTGGGTTAGGGTGGATGTCACCATCTTTTAAGGTGGGTGATTGTAGTACAGAAAGACGTAAGAATTAAGGGTAAGTAGATTTTTGAATTTTTTTATTGAGGGCTGGTTTAATTTCATGGGTGTAAGACAATATTTAGGTAGCAAGTAGCTAGAAGTAGAGGTGATATTTATTTGGGGATGTGTAAAGGTGGTGTTATATAGTAATGTTTGTTTAGGAGAGTAGTTAAAGTAGTAGCATTTTGCATTTTCAAAAGAGGTGAGAAGATAGGTAGTGGTAAGGATAGGTATAAGAGTGGCTGAGAGTATTACTAAGGATAGGATAGTTTTAGTTATTGTAGACATATTACTTAGTAAGTGCAAACTGTTTCTGGTGGGAAAGGCAGGAAATAACAGATGAGAAGTTAAGGTAGGGTATTTGAGAGGAAATAAATGTTACAAGTAAAGGAGTATTCTTTAAGTAGTATATAGATAAGATAGGGAGGTAATAGAAGAGAAATGAGAAGGATAAAGAAGTTGTAAGAAGATGGGGTAGGGTAGAAGAGATAAAGAGCTTGTGAGATTAAAGAGGTTGTTAGGGAAGTGATAAGTTAAGGAGGTGTAGACAAAAAACTACTAAAGGTGGAGTGACTGATGTAAATAGTGTATGTAGGGTTGTAAAAGGGAGGGTACTGGAAAAGCTGTAAAGGATGGGTGTGGTTTAGGTAAATTAATTAGAGTCATGGATAGGTTGGACATGAGAGAGGGTGTGGTATAGGAAGTATATGGGTAGGACCACTGGGAGTGGGTGGGAATTGGGGGTAGGGTAGGGGAGCGGAGTGAGCCCATAGGGTGAACGGAGCGGGAATCACCAAGAAGTACTGAGAGGTAATAAATTTTGCAATGAGACTGTAAATTCCAAGACCTTATCAGGTATGTAGGACTTCCTACAGACACTAATACTTGTGAAATGCTAGTGGAGTCCCTTTTGTCTTACTTATTATGAGAGAAAGGAAAAATAAGAAGCAATAGTAAGACAGCAAACTTTGGATAAGGTAAGTTACTAGTTCTTCTGTCTTACTGTCTAACAGACTACCAGGTTAAACTCTAGAATGTCTCTTCCATGGGGTTAGCTATGTGATAAGTTAAACATGGATAGCTAAAAGTAGGTTCATACAGCAACTCTAGAGAAAATTACTATACTAGTAAGATACAGGGAGTACAAGGTGTACTTTGCTGCCCTCTAGTGGTCAAACAAAAGAGTTACACCTAGTCTCAAAACACGTTTATGGAGAAGAGAAAAAGGGGGAGAGAGGGATGGATGGCCTCAGGGTAGGTCCACAGGTGTTCTGGCCCAAAATCAGGAATATGATAAACAGTATAATATGTTAGAGTTACATTTAAAATCAGTAGGTAATCACCTACACAATGAGCCAGTAGGAAAAACACATCTAGGTATTTCATGGTAAGTTCTACCAATAGGATATTCTGTCAGTTGGGAGGTTCCTTAGAAGTACTAGATAGCTGCTGAGAAGATAGCCCGTATCAGAGCACAAGGTCTCAAGCTGTAAGAGAAAGGAAAAAAAAACTAAGATAATTGAGGAGAAAGCCAGGTTGATGTCCTGGCAGTAGTGGGAAGGAGAAGTGGTGAGGTAGTGTGGAGGTAAGTGACTGAGTGAAGTAAGAAAACCACTACAGTTTAACACTTCTAGACTGCAAAAACTGACTTTAAAACATTACAACAAAGGCATTTAGATCACAAAATATGTTGAGTAAAACTTGCTTCATTCTTGCTGCAAGAATTAAATACAGTTTGAATGACTACTAAGGAAATAATTAGCTAGTAGAATTATATCAACTACATACATTGCAAGACATAGAACAACAGGATGTTAAGCTAGGCTGCCTAACCATTATAACAGAGAAAGCAAAATTAATTTAAAATACACACTACTGCAAAACATTTCAGTGGTTTAGTGGTTATGCTTTTATTTACATACAAACTATATGAGACTCTTCCTGCCATATTCTCCGGTGTATGCAGTACTTGCCTTAAACAATACAGGCTTTCTACAGGCAATTGACTTACTAATACAGTTAGATTTATTTTCTATGACAGTACATGCAAGAGTATTACTAACCTGCCTTGCATCACAACCTCTCCAAGAAACAGCCATGGGCCTCCTGGTTTGTGGCCCGCTCACTTGCTTCTGTGAAAGACATAAGTGGAATATTTAGCCATACCTATCCATAATATACGAGCTAGCAATTGTTAAGCAGGTAGTGGAGTGGTACTTACACACAGCTGGGACCTCCCCTGAGCTCCTAGCTTCTTGGATCTACTGATCCAAGAGATCCCCCTTACTCCACTTCAGGTCAGCATAATGATGCCTGATCTGCTCGCCAGTTTGGGGTATGCCAGTGGCACTGGTGAGGTCATGGGCGAGATGGCCCCAGGCTTCTACCTTATATTGGGAACCCTGGCACTGGCCCTGCAGCAGTCTCCGCTCATGGTCTTTGACAAGGAGTCCTGCCATGACTCTGGACTGCTGGATGCCCCAGCTCTGTGCCTGGAAGCACACTCCCTCTCTCCTTTCTGCCATGGTGCCTGCAAGGGGAAGCTGCAACAAGTTTTGAGATGTATTCCCACCTGATGGGTTTAAGTAGGGTGGAATTCCTGCACTTTGCTGTGATTGGCCAGTTTTGAAAAGGCTAAGCTATGGGAAAACCTGCTTACCTATGGTTGGCATTATTTAAAGGGATATACCACTGGGCACATTGAGTTAGCTGGCCTACACATTGCTTACACCTCCTAAGCTGGCCTGTGCAATGCTTAGCATTGCTTAAAATTGACTTTGCATTATATATGCTTTTTGGCATTGATTCATTATTCATTACATCTTATATATATGTCTGGTATCTATGATTCATGTGTATGTACACTGTATGGGGTTCTCGTGTTTAGTAGGGGACTTCAACACTATTACATTTACACCTCACATCTGGGCTTACTTCAGTACTCCAGTTCGCATATTTATGTTATGTAGTAGGTTATAGAACATATGACTGTCTACTGATTCGTTTCACATGTTCAGTTTGATTTTACTATAGTGAGGGTTTGTTTGACGATACCTCAATCTTATGTACTGCTGTGATGACTTGGTGGTTACCTACCATGGCTATAGTGTATAGGGTCCTAGGTTCAAGACCTGTATGGATGTTCATTTTGTTACTGGGCAGAACAGCAACTGTTGGATACAGAGTGATTAAGGCACATTTAAGCAGTTGTAAGCGGGTTTGAATGGATTTGAGTGAGGGTAAGCACTGCTAATGTTCGGTTAACGATGCTTGCAGAGAGTTAGCTTCAATATTGCTTAACCTGTGTGTGCATTGCTTACCCCGATGCAAATGGCCTTATACCCATTTACTAGTGCTTACATATGCTTACTCCTGCTTACTATTGTTTATTAGTGCTTACTCCCACTTACCACTGCACTAATTTAGATGGTAATGTCTAATGGTTCTAAGGGAGGTGGGGGATTTGGAAGCTGTTTGGTGTTATCATTCATTACACATTTTACCTTCCATTTGTATCCATGAATCCTGTGCACATATACACTATGGGGCATATGTGACTATCTGTGGACTTTGCAACATTATTACACTGACACCTGACATCTGCATTTAATGCAGTACTCCAGTTCACAAATATATCTTATTTAGTAGGTTATGCAACTAAACATATTGGTCATAAAGTGATGTGACATGGAAAATGGAATGTGCTGTAGTGGGACTCAAACCAGGAATGACTGCTCATAAGGCAATTGTTCTGCCCACTAAACTATTTCTATGCTGATTCATTTATATGTAGTTTCCTTTTTATCCTCTTCTGCCATTTAAGCTGCATTACCCGTAGCTAAGTGATGGGCAAATCCACACACCTACAGTTAAATTTAATCTGTTTTATAAATATGACAAAGGATCTTTATAGTGCTTGTGTTTACTGTTGCTCTTGTGCACATGGGGGGATGTTGCTGGGGGTATGCAGACACCTATGAGCAGTCTCACTTATTCTTTTGGGTTTTCTGCTGTTCTTCATTGTGGGGAACTGTATATTCGGAGAGTTCTGCTCTGAGACATGCCCCCTGCACTCTTACACGCTATGTGTAAGATTAGGAGCTCAGGCAGCGCGTCTTCATTAATATGCATGGTGCGCTGCTGTCTTGCTCCTACACGGTCGCTTCCAAGCAGGACTAAGCTAGTCCTGCATGGAAGAATAGTAAATCTGGGGGTCAGTCTAAAATGATAGCTCTTTTGATTGTCACTATTTTGAATGGTTGATGTTTGATGATAGATTCATATCTATTTATCTATATCTAGATATATCTTTATATGTATATCTATAGTTATACATATAGCTAAATATCTGTATCTAGCTATATACATACATATATAAATACATATATATATATATATATATATATGTATATATCTATATATATTGTATATATATCTAGCTGTATATATATCTATATCGATATATATATATATATATATATATATATGTGTGTGTTTGTGTGTCTGTGTGTGTGTGTGTGTGTGTGTGTGTACATATATATATATATATATATATATATATATATGAATGCCATTCAAATCACTTTATCTAATCGCAAATGGTCTAGTCACAGCTGATCTAATGACATTCTTCAGTACAATTTTGTAAGTTATAATTATGATAAAAAGAAAGTTTTTTTTTTTTAATCACTGGCATGAGTTTTCTTCTAGTGTTATAAGTAATACTGCAATTTGCTTTATCACAGTTGTTGGTTGATGGTGCACTTCTCTTACCCCCCTGCAAAAACTATTTTTTTCTGTTTTTTTTTTTTCCTTTTTTGAGTTATGCTAGGTTAGATGAAGTGTGTTTAGATCAGTTGTGTTAGATTATTTATGGTTAGAAATATATATATATATATATATATATATATATATATATATATATATATGTGTGTGTGTGTGTGTGTGTGTGTGTGTGTGTGTGTGTGTGTGTTACACACACACACACACACACACACACACACACACACACACACACACACACACACACACACATGAAAGTCCAGCAATTGGTCGAAACTTTAATTCATCGAACAGCAAATGATCGAGCACAAGTTATTAACCTGCAGCTGATTGAAAAACTCAACAAAAAACAATAAAAAATCTATTTTGCAGTGGGGCAAGTCCCTTTGTACCCCCACACCCCCTGTTAATTATATATACCAACTCTGAGGTTGCACTACAGTGGGAAAAGTGCAACTTGCTCAGTAACCACTATATTGTGATCCTCCATAGTACAATTTTATTTTCTAAATAATTTATATTCCTTGTAGAACTGATCATTGATAACTTTTCTAGACAGCACACTAGATTAGTTAGAAATGTGTTTTGCTTTTCCCTGAAAATCAACATGAAGCAAGGCACAGGGAATAGTTTCTCAACAAGTACTAGCAGTAGAGAAAGTGAATGCAGACAAAAGGATAATGTATTCTAGCTCTGCATCATTTATGATATAATTAGTAGCAATAAAACCATATTGCTCTTGTTTGCCTGAAGAGAATGCATATTTTGTATTGAAGATTATGGGCCGGATTCAAGAAATAAAGTTTGCCTGGTACAGCATGCAACAGTAGGCCTTCTGTGAACTAAGGCAGACACGGTTCTTAACACAACCTGATGCCAGACATACATGTTCATGAGTATGGTATGGAATAATTGCATACTCTGTGCAATTGCATCTTATTCCAAAATACAATGTTTGCTCCCACAAGAATAAAAAACAGCAAACTAGTATTGGCAGAATATGCCATTATATTAGTTAAAGCATTCAGTGGAGAGCACATTTGCTTGACTAAAAAAAATGCAAGTATCATATGGTATTGCAATACGTAACTGCAGGTTTTGCAGGAATACCTGCAAGGATGAATTATGCATACAGGGATACTACAAGTGATGTTATAGGATGATCTGCAAATGTGTTCTAACATCCAGCAGGGAGTGAATTGCTGCTGTCTGAGGGGTACACATTACTGACAAAGTTTCAGCTATGTTCTTATTGGTTCTTTCACGTTTACCACTCCCTTTAAACAATGCTGGTAGCTATTTCCTGTGCATTCCTAAGACTTCAAGGGTTTATTTTATTCTAATAGACTGCCAGAATACTTTTTAAAGCATTTTGTTAACATTTTGTTATTTAAGAAAACAGCTTTACTCTGGGCTTGTAGTTCTGTGGGACACAAGGTTTAGAGTCTGAATTAATTTATGCCTTGTTGCTGCTCTGTTGCATTTTTTCCCCCAACCATCCAAGGGCGCCCGCAGGCAGGTGCAAGGGGGTGCACCCCCAATTTTTGACTTAAATTATTTGTGATTTGTTGAAATCAGAAAATGTACTGGCAAAACTGTAAATTTTTCCATTTCAACTAACATTTTTTTTCTTTAGTGGAAACTGCATCGGAGAAGGAGATGTAATGCTATTGGAGGTTGGCAGGTTGCAGTCACATGATCGCTTTGTCGAGTGAGCCTCCATTCCTCCTCAAACGACCGTTAACAGCTGCAGTAGAGTTTTGATGAAAGTGGGTGGACCCATATGATGAGTCTCGCCTCACTTCCTCCTCAAACTGCATTCCTGACCTTTAACAGGTGCAGCAGTGGAATTCTGATGAAAGTGGATGGCAGGCAGTACGTCGGCATATGGTATTTTGCATCCCGGGCCAAAGATTAAATTTTGTGACAAAAAAAGTGTTAGAGAAAGAGTGCAGTAGCAGCACATAGTTTTGTAGAACACAACAAAAGCTGTCAGGTAGGTTAATCACAAGTGAAGTCGGAGTTGGAGTGACAAAAAAAGAAGATCCTGAACTCAACTGAGGTAATTTGTTTTTGTATGTTGAATGACAGCTTCTAGCTTGGTGCCAAAATGTGAAAGCGGCACATTTGAGACTGAGCATCCAGTAGTTTCTCCTAGTGTCCTCCCCATTCCCATTCCCATCCCAATGCCCATGCTGCTGTAGGTGCAGAGTAGCTACCAGGGATTGCCTGTTAGCCTGTAGTTAAGTTCAACTTCTTTCTCATGTCATTTTTTTGGCCTTCCAACTGAGTTCCAGGAGGTGGTTCCTGTGATCGATGGAGAGACCAAGAATAGTAAAATGATATAACTACCTAACCTACAAGCAAAGCAGGGATATAGTAGAACCATGCACCTTAACAATGACAAATTATACCATGCAAAGTTATAAAAGTTTATTTAATTTTATTAATTTGTTTTATGTTTGTTGACTGTGAAAGCTGGACTGAACACTAGTACCTTTTCAGCAGAGTACCAGGAAGAAAAGCTCCATATGACAAATATGCATAAGTAAACAATCGGTTACATAAATTACAATATGAAGTATGCAGGACATGTAAGAGAGGAAAAAGAAAACAGATCTGTTGGGATATTTTAAAGAACATCAGTAATTTGTGCATTAGTATACAAGGTTGCTACAGTAGAGTGGGGTTGCAAGAAGCAGTTTCTGCATATGCCAGGCCCAGACACAAAACAGGTAATGTAGTTATAGTGCAAAGCAGGGACAGACAAGACATTAAACAGTATTTTTTTAAAACAATATTTTATTTTATGAGTTTCTTTCAAAGTAAAAATTTCCATATATTATGTCTTAAGTTTCTTTCTATTTAAGGGGAGTTGTTTGAGGCTCAGTATGTGAGTGTGGATGTGCACGTACCATTAACCAGGTGACAGATATTGACAGATCTATGATTGTCTTGGGTGTTGTTTGAGCTATGACTTAAAAGATTGGGGTTCTTTAATTTACAACATGTTTAGCAAGATGGCTATGCAGGATTACATAGAGTGTTCCTATATTGCAGCTGTTGCTCCATTTTTTTCTCTTAATCCTGGTATGGCCAAACTATTAAAATGCTATGTGGCATGGTTAATATACTGCCCAGACGGGAAACATGAATATGCTTAGTTTAATATATAACTTGGCTTAGCTATATAATGTTTTATTTCCTTTTCCTTTCTTGTCATTTTCATTTGTAACTAAGCTGTGGTTGGACATGGGTACTAATGGTGTAGTCCACCTGCCTTGTTGATGCTATGCATAAATTGATGTGGAAATATAAATCAATTACTTAATTGCATTGTTAGGTAAGCTATCAGTCACTGAAACAAACTGAAGGGTACTTGTAGGATTCTGTTATCAATAACAGAATGGAAGAGAAGTAATGTATGTGCTAATTGATGCATCCATGAAAGTTCTCATAAGTAATACATAAGTAATTAGAGACCAGATGATGTGATGTTAGAGTTGGTTGAGATCCTCACATTATAACAAAGAGTAAATGTAAAGTTTTGGTCTTTGATTTTGCCAGTCTGAGCTTTATTAAATAAATATATATATATATATATATATATATATATATATATATATATATATATATAGATAGATATATATATATATATATATATATATTAATGTTAAAAGCTTTAACTCGTTTTTTGGTCTGTTACTCATAAAAGTTCTGTTTTTTTTTTTCACAAATCACTGGGATGAGCTAAGGATTAAAGTTACTAAATAATGACATGCATTTGAGTTTTAGACTTCATATCCTTCAGAAAATGCATTCTAAAGCAAATCCTGTTATTCTAGCACCTTTCTAAATGTGTTCCTAGTTTTGAGCCTTTGTCCCCAACATTATAACAGGCTTTGTCCAGATTACTTATGCTAAGAGATTGAGAAGTAGGGTGTGTGTGTGTGTGTGTGTGTGTGTGTGTGTGTGTGTGTGTGTGTGTGTGTGTGTGTGTGTGTGTATAAGAGGAAGGTAGCATAGCCCTCAGCTATCCAGGTTTTTGTAGAATGTCCAGATTTTTGCACCATATTCTTCCTAAAAAGGTCTGAAGTTGCTAAATAGTAACAGACATTTGAGTTTTAGCCATCATATCTTTTAGAAAAATGCATATTAACACAAATCCTGTTATTCTAGCAATTTTTATAAGTTCATGAGAGCAATATTTATAATCTGTCCCTATTTATTTTATGCTTTGTCCAGACAGATTTCTCACACTAAGAGGTTGAGGTGTGTGTGTGTGTGTGTGTGTGTGTGTGTGTGTGTGTGTGTGTGTGTGTGTGTGTGTGTGTGTGTGTGTGTGTGCAAGAGAGTGAGAGAGAGAGTGAAATGCCCTATTTAGAGTTAGAATTAGCATTTGGAATTTATTCTCATGTGCATTTTCTGGGAATTCTGAGCTTCAAGGGAAGAGAAGTTTACTGCTGCTCCTGGTAGGTCTGCTTAAAGGGTGCAACTGTTTTGTTTAGCAAATGGTATCACTACCGTGTAGAGAATTTGAAAGCTGTGTTAGTAGCACGACAGGTAGCATACTTGCATCTTGATGCAGAGGGCTGTACGTTCTACCCTGTCAGCATGTAGATTTGTACTTTAAGGGGGTGGGGTGCTGCAGTCCTTAGTATGTCCTCCTTTGGATAAGACGCCTAGTAACAATGAACCCGTTTTTCAGCTTGCCAGCCACTACCTATTGCAATATTCCAGTTTACCATTGTTTTTAATGTAACAGAGGCAATTTATTTTTCAAGGGCAACAGACACTGAATTTGTAGATGAAACACTAAACTGTAAAGTTGTTCTCTAAAACAACCTCTTCATTAGTTTCAGATTCCTTTAATATGGAATTATTCAGATGACTTTTACGTTTGCAGAGATTGTGCATATTGTCTGATATTGGTTGATTGTAATGACATAAGTTTGAGTGGCCTTTTATGATTGAAATGTTCTGAATTGGACAGTTTGTTATTATTGCTTCATATGTTTTGTTTCATTGCTTACTGGAAAAATGTTCAAAACAATGAATTTAAAACACACTCTAACAAGTGATGCTGTATTATACAAGGGATATAATTCGATTATATATTATAATTAATCCAACCAGGAAGGTGAACCAAAGAACTTTGCATGGTCTTAAAGATGTGTGCAAGGGGGCCTGTGATTTGAAAACAGCCCAAAGATAAACTTAACCCACCACTGGCCAGATGCATTTTCTTTGAATGTGGGTTCCAGTGCTGTTTCAGTTAATATGAGTTTCAAAGGTAGAGAATTTTAATGCTAAGTCTGTTTTCATTGTAAGACTATTGCTTTGTTTAGCAAATGTCCATCAGTGTCTGTGCTATAAAATTTGAAATAAAAGTTATAAATTAAATCCAAATATCTGTAGTCATTGTAGAAGTAAAGTATAAAATAGTATGCACACTCAGAGTTTTGAACAGTGTCTGTGGCAACTAGGGAGAAATAGCCAAGTAATGGCACACTGGAATGGCTGTGTGTGTTGGGAGGCTATGTGGGGGGGGGGGGGCTCTGGGTTTGCACCTGCCTGCAAAAAATCCTGCAGGCTCCCCTGCAGCCATCTCCCCTTGAGGTTGATGAGGTTTTAAAAGCCAGGATCTCTGTTTCCTGCCCCTTATGGTAATTTGATTACTGAAGTCTCCTGTCTCGCCTTTCATTGTTACTTTCAATAAACACTAACGTGTCAGTTGTAAAAGCTATTTAAGCACTGTTTTTCTCTCCTTGTTATGCTACTTTATGCTGTCTGAGTTATCTATACTAATGCCATGTTCAAACCTCAGTATTATCCACTGTTAAATTTTCTTTTTTATACATTGTGGAATCATGTGTCATTTTGTAACTTCAATTCATCTGTTAGAAATTTTATGCAATGTGCCGAATCTTGAAATTTTGTTATCAACTCGATTTAAAATGTTTCACCTGGCTCTATATAGCCCAGTAATGAACTTAGTCCAATTGTACTTAATTTAAATCATACTAATGTTGGACATACTCCAGTAATGTATTCACACCAAATGTATTTGCTGTATGTTGTGCAGTTGTTATGTATCTACTGTATATATTTTTTTTGTTTCTTGCTACCTGCAGACCGCCACTGAAAATGGGCCCCTTGGCCCACTGGACTATCCCAGTAAACAAATGCAAATAAATAAATAAATAAATAAAAAATGTTTTCCATAGATCTATAATACTGAGTATCTACCCAGCAAACCAGTATTGCTCTTGTATTAACTTCCCTTGCTATAAATTGTCTCTGGAAACTCCTCCCACTCTCATCTGCTTATACTGCTGGGAATTAGTAGATCAAACTAGAAAGTTCCTCTGTTAGGTTGCCAAAGCTGAAGTTACCTTCCTGCTTACCTTCCTGCCTGCTTAGTGCACAGTGCACTACCTCCAAAGGTTTACCTTTTTTCCCCATTTTTTAAATCTGCTCATTCTAGTGTTCTAGTATTCAGACCTTTCCTAGAAGTTTGCATCGTTAGCATACAATTACTGCTGTTTTCCTGGAATATACATATTTATTGGAATCTGAGTTAGAATTTGTGTTTTAAAGCATGTGAAGATACAGAAAAAAAACTAAGCCATTTATAAGCAACTCATTTCATGTAGATCCTTGAATTATGCTGTTTGTTATTTACCAGTGTGCAGGCTAAAGTTATCAGTTTTACTCAGATAGCACCTTAGTAAACATTCTCTGAACCCCATTGAGACCACTCCCAGTGCAGCCCACAACAGTTAGCATCTGACCCATTGCCATGTACTTTCTCACTGTCTCTGTAGCTATCTTGGTTGAACTAAACATCCTGAAACAATGCAACTGCTTCATGTTTACTAACAACCACTTACTACTTAAATGTACTGACACAGTGTGTGAGAGATGTAGTTATAAAATGACTCTGGAAGCAAAGCTCTCACATAAGACCACCACAATTAGCAAACAGGTTGTCAGTAACACACAACACCACACTGCACCTGATTCACTCAATATAAATCAAACACTTATACCTACTTATGCCGAGGTTCTTAAAAGTAACCTGCCTAAACCACAATGACATCCTAAATGTAGCCCATGAAACAAGTACCCTCAGCAACCTCATAAACATTCAACTCAGGCAGCACCTATCATGAGATATGCATCTAAGTCTCACAGCATTTTAGCTCAAAAGCTCATAATGCAAAGCTCAACATCATCCAACATCTTAGGCATATGTGAGTCTGTAAGACACACCAATGCACCACTCACCAGGCTGTGCAAAGACAGGGTCATAGTCATTTACCTTTTAGGAGCCAGGGTTCACCATGTCACATGAGCACTTGTGTGCTTGCAGCACAAGTAGACATATGATACACTCATAGTACATGTGGGAGTAAATTACTTGACATGTAACTCCCTCAGCTCTATTAACAGAGACCTGATGGAGGGCTTGGAATATTTATCAGAGGCATGTATTACCCTAACCCTTAGAAGCATTTTACCATCACTGAGAATGATGCCACAATACAAACAAAACAACAAATTATGGATTTCAACAATTGTCTAAGTTTCTGGTGTCACGAAAAGGGGGTCTAACAAATAAATAAATATATAGATAGATTTATAGATAAATATATATCAGTCTGGGAGGAGAAGGTTGATAGTCCAAACTTCTGCTACATAGATGGCCTGCACCTTTCTCCCCAAAGCTTTCATATAATGGCCAAAACCCTGTTCATGCCCATAGCACCTTTTTAAGGCAAGTAGGCCTCCAAACCATCCAATCTAACAAAACAGAATCCAGATAACATAATGCACAGTGCCATGAACCTTAATGTAAAATTCCACTCCTTACAGACACTCGTTACCCTAAAATGCATCAATATATGAATTGTCACAGATACCTTTTCTAAGTTCATAGAGAGCCCCCATAGGTGCAAGGCTTTAATGCTTATTATGCACTCAGGTCCACATCACTAGACAAGGGCACTAAAGGCACGAGCATCTTCATATTCATTAAACAAAGTGTCACCTCCAGACTCTTTAGACAGGATAATGACCTGGAACTCTTACATGTCCAACTTACCATTACTGAAACCTTTTACCTAACCATAGCCAGGCACAGTATATGTCCCCTGTGGTCCATACCTCTTACATAATGTATTTGGAGTCCCATCATATCCAACACCATTCTGCTATGAGACTTTAACTATTCCTCTGTATATTGGGAGACATATACATCCCATAACAGGTAATCATCATCAACATCATCAACCCCCTTTTTCCCATTTTTTACATACATTGGGGTGTCATGTCAACTGTCACCATCTCTCTTTATTCAGTACCCCTCTCCAACCGTATTCAACAGACATACCTGACTGTATCAAGTCTTCTCTCACACAATCCATCCATCCATCTGTTTGCTGGACCCCTCATTTCCTCTTTCTGTCTTCCTGCATGTAACAAATCTTTTTTACCAGATTGCCACCTTCTTTCCTGCATGTGTGCCTAAACTGCCATAATCTGTTTTCTCTGACTTCTCCACAAATGGAGCTGGTTGGGCTTTTGCTCTGATGTCCTCAGGCACTTCATTTCATTACCTCAAGCTTCATCATCTGCTCTGCCTTCACTTAGGTTTCTGTAACATACAATAGTATTGGTCACACCACTGTTTTTGTGCACCTTACTTTTCAGCTTTTGTGAAATTCTTCTGTCATACACTACCCCTGACACTCTGTGCCAGTTGGCAGCAGATCCCCCTGATTCTACCTTTGACCTCCTCATTCAGAATTTCTTTCTCCTCAAACACCCCTCCCAGAAACTTGAAGCTGTTAAGCTGTTCCACTGTTGTCCCTTCGATTTTTCCCCTTTGCTACTATTACAACTGTCTTATCTCTACTCAATTTCAACCCATCTGCTTTCAGGCTTGCATTCCATTCCTCTATCCTTTGCTAAAGCTCTTGTGCTGAGTCTGCCTGTAATGCCACATTGTCTGCAGGGAGCAGCTTCACTGATCTGTCCCATACTACGTGTTTGCTAATTTAGTCCATCCTTAATATGAACAGCAGTGGACTCAGAGCTGAACTCTGATGCACACCTACTCCCACTGGGAACCCCTTGTGAGTCTGTACATTGTTGTGTTTGTACTTCTATAAGTGAGTGAGTCATTGTACATAGCCTGCACTAATTCTACCAATATTTCTGGGACTTTGAACCACCACAGGTCTGCTCAAATCAAGTTTTCTGGGACATTGGCATATGCATTCTCCAAGTCTATGAATGTCCAGTTGGACTCCTTCCTCATCTCTAGCTTCTTCACAACTATCAGTCTCACTGCAAACATCAAGTCACTTGTTCTGCATTATTATTTCAACCCGGACTGCTCATCTCACAACATACTTTCAGCCATTCTGCATGTTCATTTATCATTCACTCTCTCCAGGATATTAATGCAGTGTGACAGGAGTATAATACCTCTACACTGCCCACAGTTGTGAATGTCCTCTTTGTTCTTGTACACTGGCACTAGTATGCTTATTCTTCAGTCATTTGGGATACACCTTTCTCTCCATGCTGCTATGAGTAACCTCAGGAGACATTTCTACCTTAACTCACCCAACATCTTGATCATATCTCCTATGACCTCATCTGAGCCTGCTGCTTTCCTTTGACATCATTTCTTAGTGCTGTTCTTACTACTTAGTGTGGGCTCTACTTCTTTCATTGTAGGGTCTGTCTGGAGCAGTGCAGCTTCTGTGAGGGTATTCTTCATTCAGAAGCACTGGAAATACTCTCCCCATCTGCCTTTGATGTCCTGCGGACTGAGCATGTTGTTTCTGGAATCCCCTATGAAGGGTTTCTGGTGACTGTCTTCTTTATTTTCTGTCTTTGCTTTGCAACCTGATAGATTCTTTGTGCCATCTATTGAGTCACTTTCCCAAAGCTAGTAGAGTACCTCTGATGCCTTGTTTTTCAATATTGCAACTGCTCTTCCAGACTCTTTTTTACCTATCCAGTATTCCACTTAGCCTGGGCTGTCTTTTCTATCTCCCATGTTTTCTTGCAGTCCTTTCTTTTGATGACTACCAGGACTTTTGCATTCCATCACCGGCTTTCCTTATGCACCTTATTTCCATACCTGGGTTGGTCACATATCTGTTCCCTAGTCCTCACACATGCTGTTTTGATGTGCTGCCATTCTTCTTCAACTCTATCTATTTCCTCTAATTCCTGAAATGCTAGACCCCTAAATATTCCCTTGAACTCTTGTGCTTTCTCTCCAGTCAACATCCAAGTTGTCAGTCTAGTCTCCGATGACCTAGAGCCTTCTTTGACTACTGCTTGAAACTGACTGTGACAATTAGTGGTTTATGCTGTGGGCCATCTGTTTTACTGAGGATGACTTTGCATTCACTGATTCTACCCCAGTGCCCGTTTCTTACTAGGAACAAGTTTACCTGAGTTGCATGTTGGCCAGTTTTGTATGTGATCTTGTGACTTTCTCACTTGCTGAACTATGAACCATGGCCACTATTAAGCCACTTGACAGACAGAAGTCTAGCATGGCATCTCATTGTTTATTCCTGTTGTCCCACCCATTTGGACCTAGGCAGTCCTCATATCCTGTTCTGTCTGGTCTGATATGTCATTCAGGTCTCCAGTTATCAATACCAACGCATTTTGACCTGATTTATCTAGTAGGTCCTGCAACTGCTGCCTGAATGCACTCCTTTCTTCTTATACTGTGGAGCATAAGCTGAAATTATGAATACTGCCTTATCCTTACACTGGAGTCTGACTGCCATGAGTCTGCCACTCATTCTGATGACATCCTTTACTGTTTCCTGAAGCCTCTTCCTCGGTCCTCCTTCTGAGTAGTACACCCATGATCCCAGACCAAGGGGCTTTCCAGCACTGCCCTTCAATCTAGTCTCCGAAATACAAAGGATTTCAAGCCTCCATCATGTCATCCACTTCCAAGCTTCATCCTGTCAGTGAAACTATAATTAATGTGTTTTAATTTGTGTTTGGCAGGATGGTTGGTTTTCATCCATCTTTCACTCAACAGAGCTATCCCAGGTAACCCAAGATGGGCAACTGGACATCAGCCAGCTGGCCAGTAGCTTCTTAGCCCAGGGCTGCTGGACTTTATGGCAGGCACACATTGGCCAATAGGGCCACATAGACCTCTCCCACCATTAGCATGGGTCCCTGGCATAGGTTGGAGTAGGCCAGATCATCAACCCACTTATCACTGACAAATGCACATGCCCATTTTTGGCAGCATTAGAAAACACAACCAAATCACCTGGAGCCAAGTTTTATACCATTGAATGTCTTGTCCTGACACTGTTCACAGTTTGTGATTTCTGTGTTCTCCTGTCTAGAGAATACTGTGCACCACAGCTGATGCCCAAAGTGGTTGATCTATGCAACTCTTCCCCCAGTAGGCACCATCTAGAGTATGTGCTGTTGCCAGTAACTCCATTCTTGGGTGAGCCTGAGATGGAAACACTCAATATGTTTGTATGTCTAGGGCAGGTTATCATGAGATGTTGTGAACAAATGTATGCAAGATTTAAAATACAGTGAAATGCATTCAGTACGTTATAACAAAAGTGGTATTCCCATGGTCATAGGTGTTTACTAGGCTAATGACCACAAGGACCTTCTTAAGCCTAGCCATGCATCTCAAATCTCTGACAAGTTCTGATACCCTTGATTAGTGTAAGAATGGGCTTGGGAGATGAACCATTTACAAGCAGGGACCTGGGAGATGAATCATTTACATGCCTGTGTCCATTAGAGACATAGGTGCCAAACCAAGGATGAATTTCCTGTTAACCATCCAGTTGTGCAAGTGGCACTTGCAATGGGTTAGGAAGGAACTCTGTTTTACATTAATGAGCCTGTTCCAGACACATGGTAGTCTATGGGATAAATACCTGTCCCTCCAACAAGTCCTACTTGTATCATAGGCAAGGTGCAACTTTTTAGAATGGGTAATTCTGGTTCTGTTTGTTTTGTGGATTTGCAAGAGGCCCATCAGAGTGGGGTGGAGTGGGGGGGGTCTGACAATGCCCTGTATGCCAAGCATAGTTCTCCCCTCAAAAGCCTGTAGGAGGCAGAAAATAAGGATAGGGCCTTGAGGTAGTCTACTTAGGACAGTTTACTTACTCTCTGTATTCTTTTAGTGAGGTACCTCTTTGGATGTTCCAGTTGTTGGATATTCCTGGTTAGGTACACACCAAAGAGGACAATGACAGGTCTGATGAATGCCAAATACAGTGGATCAATGACTTTCTTGGACCTAGATGCCATACCTTTGTTTATAAGCTGTGCAACATAGAATGATTTCCTTACTATTGTAGACATGTGATAGTCAAAGGCTAGATTACTATCTATGTGTGTCCCTAATTCCCTGACTACTGGGTCAGCTCTAAGGGTTGTGTTGTCAATATGATAGTTACCAGGTATGGATGACTTCCCAAAGAATACTAGTGAGCATTTCTTGGCATTTGGTTTTAGTCCGTGCCTCTGACACCAGTTGTTTGTGTCAGCTCTTCCTGGAGAACATTTGTGTTTGTGAGGGATTCAATGACAGCACCTAATCTGCAACCATCTTCAAATTTAGTCATCCAGAGACAATTGACATTGACCTTGACTTCAGAGAAGTAAATGCCAAAAAGGAGCAGTTCAAGGACTGATCCCTGAGGGACACCAATTGTGACTGACCTCTTTGTAGAGGTGGACCCCCCAATTCTAACTTCCTGGGTCCTGTCTGTGAGCCAGTTGGCTATCCACTGGGTGACATATGGGTTTGTACCTAACTACTTGAGTTTGTCAGAAATGCCTGAATGAGGTATTGTGTCAAATGCCTTGGCCAGGTCAAGTAGGCAGTGTGATCCAATTTGCTCTTATCCATTGCTTTGAAGACCTTCTCAAAGAAATCCACCAGGCTGAGTAGGCATGACCTGCCCTTGCAGAAATCAAACTGGGTCGAGTCCAGTGTCTGGTCATTTACTATATCACTATTGATCATTTCCATGATAATTCTTTCCATGGCTTTACATATAAGACTACTGAGACTTAAGGGGCTGTAGATTCCAGAGTCTGTAGATGGCCCACCTTTGTGCAGACAGATGACTGTTGCTGTTCTCCATTCATGAGGCATGAAACTTGTGTGGAGGCTGCAGTTAAATAGCAATTCCAGATTGCTATTTAGAAGGCATCCAGATATATTGTCTGGGCCCATTTATGAAGTGGTCCTGGCCTTAGAGACAGCATTAAAGACCTGACCCCTAGTGATAGCAAGGGGAGTTATATTTGATGGCATTATCTGAAAGAAGGTTGAGAGGAAGAGAGGGGTAAAGTTGGAGCTGAGTTTATCAGCCAGTAGGTTTGCTATATCTTCTGGCTCAGTATAGGTGGCTCCATTTACAGTGAGCTCTGCACACAATTATGTATTGCTTTTGAGGTTGTAAACACAGCTAAAGAATGCCTTGTGGTTGTCCTTGGCCTGGGAGGCCAAATGTATCTCAGATTTGGTTTTGGTAGACTTTATTTGTCCTCTGAGTTGTTTGTGTAGTTTGACGAGAATGCTTTTCTCCTGCTGGGTGCTGCACTTAATAATTTTTGCCATAATTTTCTTCCTTGTGTTATACAGCCTATTGATTTTGTGATTCCATCAGAGTGGCTTGATTTTTTATTGGACTCCAAAAACGACCGCCAAGAATAAAATAAAATATTTATTCACTATTTAACAAAAAAGAAAGAACTGAAATGAACGAACATTATAAATAAGGTAACAGATTTAGCGCTTTCATCTCAGTGCGGAGACTTCTTCAGAATTCAGTTACCTTTTAAAATTAGCATTCTTTTATAACAAGCATTTGCCAATATAGTTATGTTATTTTGGGAAAAGAAACATGTTCTCAATTCCGAATACAGTCAATATATTGGACAATATCTCAGTTTCTTGGATAATATTTTTATGCTTTGGACTGGACCCTATGACAAGGTGAAGGAATTTATTTTTTATATAAATCATACAACTTCATTTTTACAATTTACTTATGAAATTGGAAGGAATGATATTCATTATTTGGATATAAAATTAAGTAAAGATTATAACAACAAATGTTACAAGTCCAATATCTTTAGAAAAGAACATTTTTCTAATGCGTATTTGCATTTTAGTAGTGACCATCCACACCAATTGAAAAAGAATATTGTCAAGGGACAGATGATTAGGGTAGCCAGAATGATTTCGGATGACGGGGAATTTTTGGAGGAAATTAACAATGTAGAAAATATGTTTTTAGATAGAGGCTACCCTAAGGAATTTACGAATCCTATCAAGGAATATGTAGTGGTGGGAAGAGGCAGAAAATATACTCCGTTATTGGTTAAGAAAGACATACTACCTCTTAAATATAATGATGTAAATATTGTGTCTAATAACCAAAATGAGGTGAACAGTTTGCACATTGGTTTGAATACACAAGACCATGCTAGAGTAGGTGTTACACCATATTTGACCCTCACTTATTTCCAAGGTATAAAATGGGTGAAAAAAAGTATACATGACACATGGGAAATGTTTAAAAATATAGCTGTTAAAACTGATGTTTTTCAAAATAATATAAAGTATAGTTTTAGAAGGAATAGGAACATCAAAAATATCCTTGAAAAGGATAAACAATTTGTAATGGTAGTACTAGAAAGCATGGGACGTTTGCATGTGGTAGATGTGCACAATGTTGTTATATTGCTGGGTTGAAGGAGGTTAGAATTGCTTGTCTACAAATTACACTTAGAGCTAAGAAATGCTATAGCTGTTATTCAAAAGGGGTGGTGTATTTAGTATTCTGCAGAGCTTGCGGATGCTACTACATAGGAAAAACTGAACGCCACCTCAGATCATATTAGGGACATCAAAAAACATAATGACAACAATGCACTATTTAGACATGTGTTGACATGTACACAAGCTGATTTTAAGTTTTGGGTATTAGACGAGATTGTAAACCCAGAAAGAGGGGGGGATTGGGAAACACGGCTGGAGTACAGGGAGATGATTTGGCAACTTAGGTTGGATGCATGTGGTAACAAGGGACTCAGTGATCACATTTCTATTAGTCCCACATTAAAATTGTTGGCAACTGACCCTAAGAGGTATAAGTGATAAACAGAATATTATATGAATTTTATAACAGTGTATTATTTATATGATAACTGACCTGAACTGACAAAATTCCAGTTTTTAGATTGTCTGTACATTTCATGCTGTAAACTGTTTTAGATCAATAGAGTATTTTATTTTAATATTTTAAATACAGGGCATTTTATGTATAGGTCATTTTATGCATAGGATATTTCATAATCAATTGTACAAGTAATAGGTTTTGGAACATTTATTAGTAATTATTAGTATTTACAAGTATTCCTAGGTATTTATATTTATATTTATAATTATATTTATATACGATATATATGATGTATTAACAGCATTCAACTAGCCCCACTATGAAATGAGAAGTATGTAAAACAACCAAGGTGACTATTACACTATTCATGATGTCAATGTTGATAGACCAATGAAGAAGGATTGCTTGTTATAAAAGAATGTTAATTTTAAAAGGTAACTGGATTCTGAAGAAGTCTCCGCATGGAGATGAAAGCGCTAAATCTGTTACCTTATTTATAATGTTCGTTCATTTCAGTTCTTTCTTTTTTGTTAAATAGTGAATAAATATTTTATTTTATTCTTGGCGGTCGTTTTTGGAGTCAATTAGATATTTGGTTATTTTGGTAATTGGACAGCCTTCATTGTGTCGGAGCAGCATTGAAATTGTTTGGTTTTGGCAGTGGATGATTCATTTTGGTTACTTGATTTTTTATTTAGTTGTGCACCTCTTCCTGGTGGGTACAGCTGCCTTTGTGCAGCTATTAATACAATTGTTCATAGGTTCATAGGTTCATAGGTTTATACTAGGCTATCTGCCCTAAGGCATTTATAAGCCTAGCCCAAATTTTTGTGGCTTACGCCACCCCTTATATGAAAAAATACTGTGCCCATTAGTTTGTTGTGCCTCTGTCCAGCAGTGACACAGAGATGATTCCCGGGGTAAACCTACGATCTCCCATCCACAGGTCTAGATTTCTCTTGAACAGAGTCAGCGAGGTGCTCTGCCTCACATGGACTGGGATTTTATTCCACAGCATAGGGAGTCTCTGAGTGATAAATCTATCCCTCCAGCACGTCCTATTTATATCCGTGCTAAGGTTTAAGTCGCTTGCTCTAGTGGTTTTGGTGGATTTGGATTTTTTGAGGTGGAGCATGTCCATTAATTCCGGGTTGGACATGGCCTTGTATGTCAGGCACATGTCACCTCTGAGCAGACGGTATGCGACTGAATAGAGCTGGAGTTTCTTCAATATGGCAGCATATGACAGATTTTGGAGTCCCTTTATCCTTTTGGTGAGGAACTTTTGGGGTCTCTCCAATTGCTGCAGATGTCGGGTGTGATACATCCCGAATGGGGCATTGTACTCGATCATTGGTCTGATAAGTGAAGAGTACAGGGGAACAATAACCTCACTAGATCTGGATGTGAATCCCTTCATGATCAGGTGGGCAATGTAGAAGGTCTTTCTAACCACTTTAGCAATGTGAGTGTCAAAAGAAAGGCCACTGTCAACCTGGGTCCCCAGGTCCCTGATAACCTCTTCTGTGCTTAGTGGATTGCCACCTATATGGTAGCTTGGGGTTACCTTGTTTTTCCCGAAGGGTATGACTATACATTTTTGGCGTTTAACTTCAGGCCATGGCTCTGGCACCAGCTATCTGTTTCCGTGAGTCCCTTCTGAAGGATATCCGTGTCTGATGCACTTTCCACTATGGCGCCCAGTTTGCAGTCATCTGCAAACTTTGTCAGCCAAAGTCCTCCTATGTTGGCCTGTACTTCTGAGAAGTAGATGCCAAACAATAGGGGGCCAAGGACCGAGCCCTGTGGGACACCACTTGTGACCGGCTTGGAGTCTGACACAGCGCCAGCAACTCTAACCCTGTGGGTTCTGTCCTTAAGCCAGTTTGCAACCCATCTTGTGACATATGGGTTTACATTTAAGCTGGTAAGTTTTTCTACAATACCCGAGTGGGGTATTGTGTCGAAAGCCTTTGCAAGGTCAAGGTAGGCTGTATGGACTGCCTTTCCTCATCAATGGCCTTGGTGACTGTTTCGAAGAAGTCGACCAAGTTCAAAAGGCATGATCTTCCCTTGACAAAGCCAAACTGGGTCGGGTCCAATGTCTGCAAGTCCCCTATATCTTTGTTTATGAGCTCCATTATGATCCTCTCCATAGCTTTGCAGACTAGACTTGTTAAGCTTATGGGGCGGTAATTACCAGGGTCCGTAGAGGCGCCGCCTTTGTGGAGTGGGACAACAGTTGCCGTACGCCACTCCTTGGGCACGTATCCTGTGGTAAGGCTGAGATTAAACAGTACAGGGTTAACTATTTTGCATAGGCAGCAGTGTTCTCACCGTTTATGGTGGCTTGAAATATTGCCAGGTTATCATTAAATAGCAAGAAGTTAGCCCCTTAGCTGGGGGTCCGGGTTTTATTTTTACTTCAAAGGAGACCATTTTGTGGTCTGACCTTACCAGGGAAGACATTATAGTAGGGGACGTGCAGCACTCACCCATATTAGTGAGGACCAGATCCAGTATGGTTGCACCCCTGGTTGGTATATTGACAATCTGGTCAAGGGAGTTTGTGTTTACAAATTTCAGGAATCTCTGTGCCTGTACGTTTGGTGTCATATAGGATTTCCAGTTAATAGTGTAGTAATTAAAGTCACCCATGAATATGGTATTGGGTTGTATGGTAAATGTTTCCACTAAGTTTAAATACATGGTATGGGTTTTCTGGGTCATAGAGCGGACCTATAGCTTTCAAGGAAGTGGTATTGGATTTTGCCTATGATGACTGGAACATGGGGCAGCTCAAGTGCATTGTCCTGTGGCATCAAACTGTCAAAAGTTCATAAATATTCACAGTACATTGTGGTCAACTCAGCAGTCATTGCAAAAGGTGCAGGATGATACAACAATAAGCACCACACACACACACACACACACACACACACACACACACACACACACACACACACACACACACACACACACACACACACACACACGTACACTCAGATACCTACTATTGTAACCTTACAATAGAAAAGTACACCCATAATGATGGCTCATGTCATGGTCTTGGGTGCCCTGACATGTGAGAAAAACCTCAGCATTACTGTGTTGTAAGATCTTGTGGTGTTGCACTGTGTATAGTATGATACAGCAGGGGTCAGTGCAGTGGCATGTGGCATGCTACATGATGTATCACTTTGGGTGTAAGCATGGTGACTCACAGCAGCTCTATGTGCAGCACAGGCACTGTGTATGACTGAGTGCTAGGGGTAGGGTTCACAAGAAGAGATCTTCCTCTAGCAAATGGTGGCATACTGATGGATCAGGTCACATATGGGTCAGGTACTATTGTGACACTGCTCAAGCACAGCTGAGACAAACAGCTCCACAGGGCATGCAATCAATGCCACATTATCTTGAGGTTCATCTATTGCTGTCTTGAACTTGCTATGCTTGTGCTCTTGACTCTTGTGCAACATGCAGATGTGGTATATTGTATAATTAGTTACATGAACAAGTGCACACAGTTCTATGTCATGACAAGTGCTGTGACTGATCATGTGTGAATAACAGCAGGTGTACACCTTCTGACACATGTCCTTGAATTGCTGCCATCTAGGCATGTGTTGTCCTAAGACATCTGCCATCCATTTTGGGGCTGTCACATCTCCACTGTAAGATTGGGGAACAGTTGCCTAAGGTCTTCTTCCTGACCAGTATCAGATGCTCCACTACCAGTAAACTGGCCAGGTTCATTGTCCTCCTGTCAGAGTAAATGTCTTTGGCTAAAGGACTGTCACCAATGAGCCTAGACAAAGTAAACTTATGTGCAGTGCCCGGTGTGTCATTAGTTGTGCTGGCTCTCTGTACCATATCACTTCCTGTACCAGGATTACTGGATGTGTCCTGAGAGGAAGTAGAAGCTGATGAGCTCCAAGCACAGAAACAGAAATGCAAGCATACATTACACATGGCATGTTCATATAAGAAAACATACAGTAAATACTTTGAAAGTGAAGTACAATACTCTCTTCTACAGCAATGTAATCATATATTTACCTGGTCATCATGTCTGGGGCCTGGCAGTATGAGAAGGCCCTGTAACATTTTATTTATTTTATTTATTTATGCTTTATTGACAGGTTTAGTCCCATTAGGCCAGTGGCCTATTTCCAGGGGTGACCTGATTAGAGGAAGTTTGGTCAGAACACCTGGTGCTTCCCCCATTTGAAACTCATACAGCTTGTGAGTACATGCACACATCCTATTCTTAGTACAGTGGTGGTGTGAGGGATGGCACAAGAAAGACATCATGATGCAGGAGAAAACTGAAACTTGATCACTAACAGAAAATGGATGTAATGTAATTGTGAAGGATTCACCAAGAGCTTTTAATGCAAATTCTTTGCTAATATGCAGATGGAAAAGAAGAAATGAACAAGGGATATATTGTTACAACCCTCTAGTCAAGAGGGTTTAAGGATGATATATTGCAGGAGATGGAGAGTCAAAGTGAGCCAGAAAGAGAAAAAAAGACATTTCATGGGGAGATATCATGGAGAAGATACAAAAAGAAGAAGCAGAGACATTTTGGGGGACAAAGAGACAACTTGTAAAAAAAGGAAATGATGGTGAAAGAAAGTCATATGGAGCAGTAGCATCAGAAGGAAGTGAGATGAGAGAAAGAAATGACAAAGTTCCACAACAAATAAAATATTGTGGATGGCAATGTTTAGTGATACCAAAAATGGTAAATGAAAAGATTATACATTTACTAAGTATTATAAATGTGGAAGGAAGTTGAGGTTTTGTGATGTATTGGGGATAAACGCAGACTTGATTTTTTTTTGGGAGGGGTCACTTAATTGATAAATGTTATAAATTATATATATATATATAT
This sequence comes from Protopterus annectens, assembly GCF_019279795.1. Classification (NCBI taxonomy): domain Eukaryota; kingdom Metazoa; phylum Chordata; order Ceratodontiformes; family Protopteridae; genus Protopterus; species Protopterus annectens. Next base: position 1,141,607,520 of record NC_056730.1, read on the forward strand.
ATATATCTTTTGTGTAGAGAAGTTGGACATGTTGCAAAAATATGAAGTAAAATGCTATAAATCTAACCAAATAGGGAATTGATGGTGGATTGTGAAAAGGGGAAAGAAGTGAATAAAAAGAACAGAGGGGAATGGGAGTGTAGTGCATTGGAAGAGTCTACAGAAGAGGATTTAACATTAAAAGAAGGGGAAAAAATAAAGAGGCAAATGAAAATGTAAAAAAAAAAGAGTGCAGATAAGGAAGGTTCTGAAGAAGACATAAGGTGAAACACAGATAAAAGCAAAAAAAATCTATTAAAAAGGAATTAAAGTTAAAAAGGAAAATTTAAGCAAAGCAAAAAAAGTTTGAGAGATAGAAAAAAAAAAGAAACAGGTGACTATAAGGTAATTATCTTAAATGTGAATGGTATTATCAGTGACAGAAAAGGACTAACAGTAGATCAATGGTGTGAGACAATAAAGGTAGATATAATTGCTTGCATAGACATACAAGATTGCTAAGAATAGAGATGAGAAAAAAATAACTGTTACAGAAATGAAAAATAGAATGGAATTTGGGACTAGGGAATGCATTAGAATTGCTGTTATGTTTAAACATGAAAATATTTTTATTTTAGATCATATTATTGTCAATCAGGGAGAATATCACTTATAGATATTAGGTCAGAAAGAAAGATAATAAGGTTGATTATTGCTTATGTTTGCACAGACAGTAAAGAAAGAGAAGAATTGTTTAATTTATTACGATCTTATGTAATAGCGTGAATATTATATTAATGAGTGATTTTTTAAGTATAATTTAAGAAAAGAAGTAGGAAAATTACAAAAGATAAAAAAACAAGAAAAACTGTGTGCTTGGGAAGATTAAGAATAGGGGAAAAAAGAGAGCATATATATAACAGAGGTGAATTGAAAAATTAGATAAATCATGTACTTTTTTTCTGAATATTTTGTTGAAAGAAAGGGGTGTTAGAAGTGTGCTTTTCAGATTATGGAGCAGTTTGGGCTAAGTTTGATGAGGAAGAACAGTATGTTAAAAGTGGAAATAGTTAAAATGTTAATGAAGAAATTCAAAAAGAATGCAAGGAAATAATCAATGATTTATGAAAAAGATCAATGTACTACTTCGTTTATGTATAAAAAAATGGACAGATTTGTGGGTCATATATAAAAAGTAAAATTAAAGGTGAGTATGAAATAATAGAAAACTACATGTTCAATAAGACAAATACATTAAGAATAATGAAAGAATGTGGAGTCTAATGGAAAATAATGATGATATTTTTATTAAACACAAAAGAATTATATCAATAAAATAAAAAAAGACTAGAAAGTTTGTTAAGAAAATGCTCAGTGCGTCAACATGTTATCACCCGTCCTTCCCAGCAAATTGATGTCATGCTCCCCAAGGTATCCAGTATTATTTCACAGGCAGAAAAGTTCTCTTTCTTGGAATATGATAGACTCATCTGTACCACACAAAAGTGTACATGACAAGACTGTTAGCACATATTTGTAGGATAAAGCAAACTGCACACGTATGACATATGCATTGCTATGTCACTTCATGGCAACATTCCTTGTGTGTTGTAATCACAATGGAGAAAATATGACACGGTAAACATCGTGGAAGAAATGACACAGATGTGCTTGTGTAGCACACCATTATACAGCTAGCATATGTGGAGTTCAAATCCCAAAATGCAAAGCCTTATACCTTATAATTGAACTACTACACTAGCATCACTTTAGTACTGCAGCTGTATTTTCTGAGGATTGCATACAGATCAGTTATCTGTATTAGTACAACCATTGCTATATTACGCAGCAATCCACATGCATCCATCCATCCATCCATCCATCCATCCATCCATCCATCCTCAACCCCTTTTTCCAATTTTGCAAAAGGGGTAGGGTGTCACTTCTGCAATCATCTTGAACCAAGGTTTAAACTGCCAGCTAGCCCTGTCACACTAGTTCTTTCGCACCACTCACTTGCACATGCATTCTCATCTATGGCCAATTTAGAGTGCCCAGTCCACCTACGGCATGTCTTTGGAATGAAACCAGAGCACCTAGAGGAAACCCACATGACTGCAGGGAAGGCACGCAGACTCCATACAGAAGGCACCCCAGCTAAGAATCAAACCAGAGAACCTCTTGCTGTGAGGCAACAACATTAACCGCTGCACCACCGTGGCTACCCACATGTGATGTATAATAAATATAGAAAAATAACTATGTACATACATGAAATGAAGTCTAATGTTTTTACATATAAAATGATATACCCAGATACTGCCTGCATATGCTACAAGTATCTGTATAATGCTGCTGAGCAGCACTTTAAAATTGCAGATGCCTACAACTTTTACTAAGCTATTTCAGGCCATCACAATGGAAACAGACAAAGGATGGTATTGTACTGGAATACACTTCTTTAGCAATAGTTTGTAAACAGTAGCCAAACAGCAGGCATAATGCATTACCATTTGCACCAATGTATGTCAGGACTTTTATTTTAAGGAATATGTGTAAAAATGCAGTAACAGTCAATGCATTTTACTATATCTATAGAGTCTGTCGGCATCCAAATCAGTCAACATAAATTAATGAGCATTATGAATATGTACATTACACCAGCAAGTAAAAGAAATTTATCAGCAGGAGTGGTCCTGGAAAGTGCACTACTTCTGAAGATAACCTAGGAAAGACAACTCTTTTAACAGCTGCCTTAAGTACGTTTTACACCCAGCATAGTTAATTAGGTTCTGAATGCTTCTGAATCACATCAGCGTGTATTGGCATAAACAAGCAGACACAGAATAGGAACCTGAAGCTCAATATATATTTGTGTTAACCAATGTTATTCAAGTTGCACAGGATGTGTGTAATGTGTATAGATAAACACCCCCCCCCCAGTGCATCAAACTTACAAAGTAACTCTGTAAGTGTTTCAATTGATTCCATTTCTTTCTGCAAACTGACTTACATCCATCAGCTATTTCTGAATTCAGAAATTGTTGAGTCTACAGCTACTCTACAATGCCTACTGAGAGATGACTGAGGTGATCCAAGCACTCAACTGGATGAAACTCTACAATGTCTACTGAGAGATGAGACTGAGATAATCCGAGCACTCAACTGATGGGCTAGGAGACCCTGCCCCTCCTTCATGTGTATTTTGAACATAGAGGCATAAAGTGAGCCCACCAGCAAATATTTACTATATTAGATTTCTGGAACACCATTAACAGGAACCTTTCTAGGAATGAAAGAGATTTACTGGTCATCCATCCAGATCCATCAGAAATACTGTGACCAGCGCATGAGAATGCCCCAACAACTTTAGGAATGGCTGATTGAGGTTCACTGGGACCCAATGGAACCCTACAGTACGTGAGATGTTCCATATCTTAACACCTTCTCACTATATGTAATGGCTTACTAGCTGAGGGATTCTGTAATTGTTTCCCACTCAGTTGTTCTGATATGTGCTTCCCACCTTCAGCAAAAAAATAACATATACCTCTACTCATTAGAATTCATCCATCCAGTCATCCAGCCATCCACAACCCCTTTCTCCCATTTTCTGGACATGGGGTTTGGGTGTCACTTCAACAGTGACAATCATCTAGAACTCATGGGTAAGGTGGATAAATGGCCCTAGTAGTATATAACTATTTATGCAACGGAAGTTTTTGTTACATATTCATATCACCATTCCTATGTATTTCTTGCAATATATGTCTAAACAGAAAATGTCAATAACTTTACATGTAGAATGAAAGTATAGCCTGCATATCATTCAGCATTCTGCCAGCATACTGTGTGCATCACAAACAGTAACACTTATCAGAGTATGATGGCTACAATGAAAAGCAAAGTCTGCATAAGGACAACCCTGGATTTCATGAAATTATTTGGCTTAACAAGTGGAGGCTCTATCCTTCAGAATGTTTAAGACAATTCTTGTAAGTTCAAAACCCTGAAGATGTGTTTTTCTTCCCTTTTCCTAAC